>NC_057944.1:24764523-24847023 GCF_018555375.3 Anguilla rostrata
ATTTCACAGTGGCTACAGATACTGAACTCAAACTCCCAAGACCCCCTACGGCTCTGCACAAGTTCCAAAGGCATTCCGATTGCAAGCTGTTCTAATGCCTGAACTGCATGAGTCCCTTTATCTATGTTAGCCATCGCTTCTTTTTGCTCTGCAGTCCTTCAGCAGAGATGTGCAGTCACCATGCTGAAAGACCAAAGACCGCACGCGCAGCCAGATGACCGCACACACAGCTGGCACAAGCACACAGCGGGATAGGCACAACGAGGCAGGGGACTGCACACACATACTTGCGTGTGGCCAGAAAGTGATATGGAGTAACAGCGGATCAAGCATCAGAGCTCGCATTAAAGGTACAGCCATTACTATTATTTGTACACTTTACTTCCTCACCTGATCTAAACTGTATCTTCAGCGGCCTTCCATAAAGACTGGTTCCGTTGAACAACTTCATTGCGTACATAACTGACACTTCGTGCTTGAAGTTCACAAATCCAAAATGCTTTGGTTTCCCATCGTTGTCTTTCGGGATTCTTACTTTAATCATAGGCCCAGCCTATAAAAACAACAGTATGAACAGTAAATAACATTCAGTAGCACTATTCCAAGCAGTTTACAGATTCAGTGTCGCCTTTTAGTGGAAATGACTCTTACCAACATATCTGGACTTACCAAGGTCTGCTTTCCTCCTCTGTTATTGCATAAAACGGATTTTATATACACCACATGAACAAAATATTAATGCCAAGCCATGAAAAGAACTACATTAGCACATGCATTGCTAAAATGATGCAATTGAATATGCAATGCAATCAAACCAGACTTGTAAATCAGTTAAACTTAAAACTGACGAAGCGCTTTTGAATGATTCTAATGGCAAAGTGTTTTCAGGCAAAATATTTAAGCATAACAGATCTTATTTTTTATTGGAGAGTTAACCTACCTGGCATACATTTTAACAAAATTGGAGTGTTGATGAAAAACAGAGTAAACATTACATATTCGACACTTGGCTAAAATTGAGGGTACAAAAGACAGATCGGCTGTCCATTAGGTACTGTTAAGTTAATTGAACTCAAACAAATATTGAATAGGTGCCATCCGAAAGAAAATGAAAACGCTGGCTACCTGCGTAGAAAGCAAGTAAACCGAACGAATGAACGATGTACCACGCTCAAATTCTACGCTTGGCTAGTCAGGTTGACATTCCAGCGCTGTAGTAACTTAAATTAGCAAGCGTAGGTTTTTAATTTACGTTAACTTTCGGCGCGTTATGAAAATAACATGGGTTAGCTAGCGCTTATATCTCTTAAAATAAATGCTAATTACGTAGCTTGCCATGTAGCCGTCTAGCTATGGTGAATGGTATGCAGGTTTGCAACATTCCTCAAACTGAAAACCTGCCGTTTGCCTACCTTAAGATACCTAGTTGGCAAGCAAACTCCAAACTTACCTGTAAAAATAGCTCGAACAAAAGCTCTTCTGTCACTCTTGGATCTAGATTTCCAACAAAGAGTGACCGGTCTGCTTCGTCGGCTATCCCCATTTTCGTGTGAACAAGGGTAATTATGAAGCGACCGCACTAGCGCCTTTGACACAACGGAGCTAACCTTAGCTAAACCAGGGAGAAAACAATCCAGTACCGACTTAAAGGCCTTTTCCGTTTCAATACGATCTCGCAAAGCTCCTACCGACACGACTTTCGTCTTGTGTCCACTTAACTCTCAATAACATTCTACGGTAATATCACCTATCGTGCTTTAGACTGAAATAGAAGCGACTTACTGCCACCTAGCGTTTCGGAGGGGCGTGGTTTAAATTTCAGACCTGTTTCGTATAAAAACAGGTAGCTCAATCTTGAAAACATCCCCACATTAAGAAACGCGCGTTATAATTGCGAAAATATGTACGTGAATGACTCAAGACTACAATTCTGTATACATTAATTTTTTTAACTACTATCCACCCTACCTCATCTAAAAATGACTTAAAAGCATGCCTTTCCAGTCATCCCCTTTTATCCCTATTAAGACTGCTCAACTGATTCCCGTACAGAATGAAAATACTTGTGGTATTTAAGCAAAGTAAACTGTTTGTGTGTGTGCGCGTGTGCATGCAAGAAAATAAAAATATTTTATCCAGAGTGAAAATGCAATAACCCTTAATTTGTGACTATTCTATATAGTTCAATAAATCATATTACATTACATTACAGGCATTTGGCAGACGCTCTTATCCAGAGCGACGTACAACAAAGTGTATAACCATAACCAGGAACAAGTATGATTGAACAACGATTAAAAGAGAAATGTATTGAATGAAAATTCATGAGGAAAAAAAAACATTTTATTGGAAAAACCGTAAAATACGTAAAACTAGCATCTTGCATCCAAAAAGGGGGAAAATGCAACAATTTGACATTTGTGTTCTGCTTCAGATGGATGCGAATCAACTTTATTAAAGACAAATATGCATGGAATGAAGAATTGGTATGGGTACTGCAAAGAATTGCGCTAATAGTAGACGTTTCGTTCTGATGAAACGCTTGTTTTATACTTAATATATATATATATATATATATATATATACACACACACACACACACACACACACACACAATACACACACTATTGCAAGAAAAAGTTTGAACCCTTTGGAATTACCTGGATTTCTGTATTAATTGCATTAAATGTGGTCTGCTCTTCATTGTAAGTCACATGAATAGATAGACAAAGACATTCTGCTTAAACTAATAACACACACTACATTGTACTTCTCATGTCTTTATTGAACACACAATAACCGAACTTTGCGTGCCAAACCAACACCTCAAATCTCATCTCATTGATTGGAACACCTGACTCCAATTAGCTTTTGGAGAAGTCATTAGCATATAGGTTCACATACTTTTTCCAACTTTGACTGTGAATGATTAAATGATGCAATCAATATTGACAAGAAGAAATACAATTATTTGTTTGTTATTAGATTAAGCAGATTGTGTTTGTCCATTATTGTGAGTTAGATGAAGATCAGACCACATTTAATGAGTAATTAATGCAAGTAGAGTTCCAAGTAATTCCAAGGGGTTCACACCCTTTTTTGCAGCTATATCTATTATATACGTACACACGTACGTGTGTGTGTTTATGTATGTATAGAGAGAGAAGAGACAGAGGAAATCGAGACAGAGGGTTTCCAAGGAATTAGGCGTTTGAGCTATTATCACAGGTGTAAAGTGCTCTCCTCCTAAATACTTGCCTAATTTGTTCTGGGATTGGTACTTTCTGGAGTACTATTGAATGACAATAATTCATATACACGCAATTTCGAATAAGATATAGCCTTTTTACTCCACTACTCAAAATGAGACAGTTACTTTTTCAAAAACTGCACTTGGATAATTAGGCTGTTCTACATATCAGGTCCAGTCTGTTCGTGTAATGATTTAAGAATTAAGTGAGCTAATCTCAGATCTGCAAAAATAACTGCCACATCATTGGCTAAATCTGCTCAACCTAATTTCACAGTAGCAAGTTGGTTAAATAAAATAAGAAAATAACAGTAGGTTACAGTTATATTAATAAAATGTGGATGCAATTAACAGCGAAAACCGAAACTAGGATGGACTGCCACCCTGGGATTGAGAAAATATCTGCATTTAAGAATTCTTCCTCTAACTCGGGGACGCATGCAGAGGTGGGATTCACGTTTTATAACATTACTAATTTGATGGAGAGTCATGCCAGCTAGCTTTGACCACTTTGACTTTCTCATGCCATTGTCGACACCCATGGAACAAAACAGTCTGATTTTTATTTTTAAATTTTTTTTTTAAAGCGAAGTAGCATTTTATTCACTGGCTGCACGTATGCTATTCGTTAAAAAATCTAAAAGGTAGGCTTATGTTACAAAGTAGCTATGTTACATCTACTGTAGCCTACTGCTACCTTAAGCTTGTGCCATTTCATTCCTTTCCGCGACGAGTACTGGCCTCGTTTAAGTGTTTAACCACAGCATTTGTGCATTGTCTTATAAAGTTATAATTACAATGGTATTTTTTACCATTTATTTTGAACCATTATTTTGAAACATTGTGAACAGTAGTTATTTTAACACTTATTTCTTCAAGTGAACTTTCTTCGACGTGGAAAACCTCAACAACAGCCGCTTTTTCTTGGGCAATGGAAGGGCTGATATACTGTTACGTCACAACGCTTCAAAGTTGTCGAATAATTTATTGTGGGGTTGAGCCTGTTACGTCACCGTGGCGGTGAACGCACCCTATATAATGAGAGCCACCAAAACCGTTTTAGCAGAATGGACGGAGCGAGGCAGGCGGGCGGTAGTGTCTTCGGATAAAGACAAGACGGGTAAGTAGAGCCAACAACTGCACTTTTCAGATGACCAAAGCAAGGATTAATGTAAGTAGACTGCTTCGGAGAAGGTAAGGATGTAAGAACGTAATGAAACATGAAAACACACATTGACCTAATAGCTAACGGTTCATTATATTTCTGAAATGTGTTGGTATTTTCAAAAAAAGGCCAGTTTGAGCGCCAGCATCACTATTGGACAATCGTGATCGTTTGAGACATACCATACCACATTTGACTTGTTTTTAATGGTATTATGTCATGTTCAGCTAACCTGCTAGATCAGCTAGTCATTTTATTTAACAAGTAATAAGCTGAACAACTTAACTTTTACTTTTTTTAAAAAAATTTTTAATTCACTACCACAATATGGAGACCATTTGGAAGGTGATTGACTGCTGCCTAATTAGCTTTGTAGCAGCACAAAAACACACCACAGGAGTTTTGGCATGTAAGGAGGAAACTAAATGTTACTGGATACAGTTATAGTGCAGGATTCATTTGCAAACTCTACCTCAAAGCACATGGGGTTCAAGACATTCTGCTTGCCTCGTAACCAGTAGGGTAATGTCGTATCACCTTTTGCAAAACATTTATGATAACTGCAATGAAATAAACCATTTTAAAAAGTAGCAAGTCCTCTGAAATCTAGGGCACCACAGAATCTGGAGTTGGCATCTTAATTTGAATGGTTGTTCAGTTTTTCACTACCTCTGTATGGCTAAATCTGCTGAAACCCTTGTGCTTTGAGGTAGTGTTCGCAGCCCTTGCACCCTATGACTATGACTGCCTCCATAGTAACATTTAGGTTGTGCTCCCAGTGGTGCAGGACTGTGGGTAATCTTTGGGGCAGCTCGACACTCATGGCTCTGTTACAGGACAGTTCACGGAAAAGTGTGGACATTGAACCGCAGCAAGGTTTCAAGCAGGGCAGGTTCTATTGAATATATTCGTTAGATGGAGGCTGTAAATATTCCTATTCCCTCACTAAAATCGAATGTGCAATTCTATGCAACTACATTCATACATAAACCCCACAACCAATTCGGGAGTGTAGACATCTTCAAAACATGTGGTCTCACATTGCTCACTACAGCTAAGCTCACACAGAGCGGAGCTGGAGAGAGACCTGCCATATGCTGTTTTTACATGGTCCACGGGCACCCGATCAACCAGCGGGGGGTTGCTAGATAGCGATGAAACGCAGATCACTAACTGGCTAAACCCTCCCATACTGTGGGCGATGCAATATGGAGCATGTTGCCCTATGGAGCTACCAAGCATAGTTGGCATTAGCACAGTCCAGATTCGATCTGAGACCATGGTGCTCATCCATACCGCGTGGTGCCTTAACCAAATGAGCCACCAGCTTTCTTTATAATGAATAAAATAAAATACATTTTAAAAAAGGGAAAAATGGAAGGGTGCAAAAATTTCATGGGTCTCAAATGAGTGTTAAAATTTTTTTGGTTTGTGGTTTGAACAGAGGATGTTGTGGAAGGGTGTTCAAAAATAATGAATTTAATGATCCCAGCCATAAAATCAGTATTTTTATCTGCAATATAGAAATGTTTTGCCATGACATCTTCCCAAAGGGCAAACTACCGCCATGCAATGTAGTGACTTTTCTACCATAGGCAGATCGCCTATGTCCGTCCTGTGTAGCTGTGCTGTTTGGGCTTGTTTAGCAAGATGTAACTGGAAAGAGGTGCAGGCCATGATTAGATCTGTATTAGACTATGGGGGTTTAGTATTTGGGGCTGGCGCATCATCCTCACTCAAGGTTCGATGTGGTTCAAGCTTCAGCCCAGAGATTGTGCTGCAAGGCTTTTGTTTCGTCCTTTTTGCATTGTGGCCTGGTTCGGTAACTTGAATTTGGCCAGTAAGTCTTGGCCAGTTTGTTGAAGCAGCTAGTAAAGTCACTGGGGTGAACCAGGTCCAGCTTTCTGATCTTTATGGCAGGCAGGTCTCAAGGAAGGCCTATGCCATACTGACCTGTCTTGAACATTGCACAGGGAGTTCTGTCTTTTAGGACTAAAAACTCTTTCATTGATATAGCGGTTAGCATGCTGAATTTGCCCTTGTGCTCTTGGTAATACACTTTGATCCTTAAAATACTGTGCAAAATTAGATTCTTATGTGTCAGTTTGCTGTTACTGTGTGCAATTGTCCTTGTGATCTGTTCAGTATGTGGTTTTAGCCGATGTGTTTTGATTTGGAATGGGTAAGAGTATTGGTATTGATCCATTATATGAAAAAAGGAAAAACAGCACATGCACAGCAGGTTATCACGAGCTGCTGGTCTATAAAAAGGAAAAAACAGCATGTGCAGAGCCTTTTATTACGAGGTGCTGGTCCAGTAAGATACAAACAATGTGAACTGCACACTCAAAGAAGAAAAAGGAGACTGACATTAAACACCTGTATTGTTAAATATGCAAGTCAGGATGCAAACAACATTTTGCTCTCTGCCAAGTATGAGGCCTAGACCAAAGGTTTTTAGATCTGACATCCAATCCCCATAATGTCACTGTGAGCAAAAAAGAGTAGGTGACTGCTGTGGTGCAGCTGCTGGTGCTCAAAGGGGCTGCCCGCTTCGTTAAGTAATAGACTGTGCCAAAATGAAATGACACCATCTTGCACTATGTTCACCTGAGTTAGATGATTTTCCTTAACATTTTGCAGGTGAAAAAACTGATTTGTTTTGTCTAATTAAGATAAGTTGGAATTGTTATCAAATGATTTGAATACTATTCAGTATTCAGCAGTACTTGTCTTTTGTCTTTTGAGATGAAACGCGTTTAATAGTTATGACTGGTTAAAATTACACACGTTTTTCACCTTGCTCTTTAGCAGCACCATTTTGGGGGTTGTAAAGCTAACTGTTGCAGGCAGTTATTTTTAAAAGATGCACAAATTTTTCTACCGATTTTTTTATTTTTATTTATTTTTTTTAAGATTACTAAATTAATATTTTTGAAAGAATTGACAATGGTCCCCTGAAGGGGTGGTGGTGGTGGGCAAATGTAAAAAAATTTTTTATTGATCTTCATTCAAATTTACAAATTTTCTAAATAGGGAGGAAGTGTGGCAGTTTGTGTCAAAGAATACTTTTTTTTTTTTTTTTCCCCCAGTGATGGGAGTGGTGGCCTGCAAATAAGACTAAATTAAATTGTTAATTATGGATTATATTTATTAATTACGTTTTACTAATTGCTAAATTAATTTAAATGTAATAGTGGTCCCCCATAAAGGGGGGGTGGTGGCGGGAAAATAAAATAAATACATTTTATTCATGATATTTGTAATTTAATAAGTGGTCCTCCAAAGAAGGGATTGATGGTGACCAAAATGCTGACCAAACATTTTTTTAACTTGTGGAGTCCCAGTAGCCCAGCAGGCCCTGTGACTAGAGAAGCCCTGTAGAACCTGGAACTCCTGGCCAGGGTTGAGTAGCCATATAGAATCTGAAAATGTGCTACTCCTGGCCAGGGTTGAGTAGCCCTGTAGAACCTGGAACTCTGCACTCCTGGCCAGGGTTGCATAGCCCTATTGGCACTGGGCTTCAGGGGTAGTCCTGCAGATCTACCTCTCAATTAATAACTGCTCGTATGTATTCTTGGCTAAATTGGTGGGAGCAGTTCTGTTGTTTGTCGTGTTATTCTGTTCTATCATGTCTCTTGGTGCAAACAGACAGTTGTGTAATAAAACAGCTGTGCTTGAGACTTGTACACCTTCCCATCACATAATTCACAATGAAGTAGACTCGGGTGAAGGGGGGGGGGGGGTGTAAAATTGATTGTTAGATTCTTCTGAGTGTTTTAGACGCTGTGATCCTGAGGGGCCAAGTTTGTTCTTCAGGAGTCTCACAAGGGCTCTTAACGCAGTTTAGACTGAAGTCTTTCACACCGAGCTGAAATATCCACAGGTCTCATTGGAATCGACAAATAAAATCCATCACACAGTGTTTCTTAAGCACACACATAACCACATCTGCCTGGTGTTCCGTTTGTTTGGGTGTCTGTGGTGACATCATTTGTTGAGGAAATGCATTCCCCAGTAAATTGTAGTAATCACATTCCATATTTCTCCGTGTGGTAGTATATTTTTATCGGTTGACGATACGTGACCGTACTGCAGATCATAGTAAACTGATGGAAATACGGAGCCGTGAGCAGAGAGGGGTTTCCCGACGACTGCATTGCGAAAATGTAGCATAAATGCACACCTCAGGGAGGGCATTTCATTACCACACTAAACTTCCATTTGACTCAGATTTGCTTTTAAAAAATATTTTCAAAAATTTTTCCTCCTTTTTGCCACTGCAAAATTTGTCTTCGATGTTCAAGCTTGTGTTATTGAGCTGCAGTTTTAACCAAATAAGATTTCTGTCTTTAAGGCAGAAAAGGAACAGAGTTGTGGAAAATCTGTGGAGTGGCAGTTGTGTGTTTTTAATAATGGTGCTCAACTGAAGAACGGTGTGAAAATGAGCTCTTACTAATTATCTTAATCATCAGTCCTATGCGCCAATGTAGTTGGGTTGTCTTATATTAGTAAAGGTAAGTATTGTCCAGATCTTGCATGTTTAGAGCTGATAATTAAAATGCTTCAACGGGATGACTCCTGGCCCTGTTAACTGAGCTTCCCAATGCCGGCCACCAGATGGCACTGTTGATCCTTGCAGGTTCTTTGTGTTTTGGGAAGGCACACATTGCTTTTTCTGGCAGCTGTGCGAGCCGTATCCTTGTGCATACCAAATTCTGGTCCTCTGTTCTCTTTGTTCTTTTCTCTCACATGGTTCCTGGTGAACACCTGGCATCCTAAACTCCACCCACATGAATTTACTTAATAATTCTTAAAAAAATAATTCTCCCTTCCCCAAGAGTACTTCCCCAATGAAGTGTGTTCCATTTTGAAAAATATTAAAGAAAAGCTGTGTAGATGGTGGCAGTGCTACCAAACTTATCAAGATGGAGTGGAAATCTGTATTTCTACAAGCTGATGGGTGGCACATGAAGCTGAGCCTCTCTTATTCTCAGTGTGGTGGTAGGTCCCACAGTCAGGAATGTAATCTGCTCCAGGGAGCTCTGTGCCTGGGATTCCCCATGGATCACTTCGTAATCCAGGTTTTCATGTTATTCTTCCAGATACTCCAGAAAAGCTGCTGGTTTGCAATGAAGAAGGCACTTTCTCGTTAATATTCCTGTCAGCCATTTTCAAAACACATGGAAGGTTTAAAATAGCTGTTTATCCTGCTTAATTCAAAGGTTTCTTATCACAGGGAAAAAAACCCATCCTGTATTGACCTTGCCAGTGGAGTAGCTCAGTCAGAACTGATGGACTGCTGATGGATTTCGATGATAGCCAAATGTAAATTGATTTCCTTTTCTAATGTGCTCTTTGTTTTATTGGTAACATCTGAAAAGCTTCTTTAACATCGTCATCACCCTTTGTTCATAATTATTGTGCATCAACCTACGACAGTATGACAATACCAGACTAGATGTATAGGTTCTGTATGGATAGATGATGCAAGATCACCCCCTTCCAATATGTTACCCTCCTAAAAGACAGTAGAAGACTATACTACTCGCTAGTATTATCCTTGCAAAGGGTGGGTGCACAAAGTGCTAAGAGGTGGCAGTCATTTTTATTTGAATATATTTTTTTGTAAAGTAAAATTATTACTGATATTATTGTAAAAAATAATCTGAGCAGTTTTATTGGGATGAAAAAATAGTTTCCCATATTTTCGAGAATTATATATACTCTAGCTTAACAACCGTGTTTTTTATGCATTTTTGCTCAATATCAAAGGGGCCAGTAATTTTGGAGGTCACCGTATATATATATACTGGTTTAGTGTCACAATGCAATGTGTGTACCCCAAGCTGCCTGCAGTATCTTTTATGTCAGGTTTTTAATCATTGCAGGGACACTTCCCTGTATTGAATGTAAGATTTAAGTGTTCGCCTGGCATTTCTGCTGGAGAAAACCAGGATGCCACATGTCACACTAGTGTGATTAATGCACCCTCTTGTGCCATTGAACCTGTTCCGTGTCTGCTAGCCTCCGGACTGTAAAACACTCTTGCGTGGTTCTGCTCTTGGCTGATGTCATTCTTCCTCGGTATTTGTCCTTCCTCTCAACCCCCATAAGAATATAAAACAAAAAACCCCACACACTGCACCCCCCTGATACGCAGACGGTTACTTTAATCATCTTGGTTTACCGTCTGGCTTGATCATTCACCCGGTTGTTCATTAATATTCATAATTCATGATGAATGAAGCGATTCGGGGTCATTAAATGCGCATGAACATTTGTGGAATAAAACTTTAATCGACTCATCTCTTCCCGGTGTGTGATGTCATCGTGTGGCTGGGTTTAATGGCCTCGTCTGTTTAAGTGCTGCTCTCTCCCTGATTAAGGCCTTTTACACTGCCACCTCTCATTGGCTGCTCTGGTGCAGGGAAATGACGATGATAATAATAATAACAATACTACTATTACTACCTAATAATAATAATAATAATAATGATAGCAATACTAATAATAATATTAATATTTTAGCTGATCAATTAATTTACTTAAATCTTTAGGCTAGAACTGATAAAAGGACAGCGATCAACAATTTTACAAACAAGAAATGTATCAAATAAAAAATGCGACAGCAGTATAATATTGTGACAGATTGATATGCATTATTCAGCAAATTGTTAATCCAGCTAAATAAAAGAGAAACTGGTTGTGAGAAATGGTGTAATAAGGTAAGGTGAGATTTATGTCTCTTATTTAAAGGTGAGATTTCAGCCTGCTCTCCAGGCATTGTATGCGGGTGAGCAGGTCAAATATTTATTGGGAATATTATAAAATAACCATGCTGAAGCATATCTACAATGCACTGGCAGTCTTTGTCTTTTTTTTAATGCCAAATTCATGCAACTTTGCCCATATTTCTTATTCCAAAATGTGGAATAAGAAATACTGTGTGGGGAGGCTTGGGTGTAACTGGTTTGGGATCAGATTGCAGTGGATTGTTTGTGGCTTGATAGCTAGCTAGCTAGTGCAATGTCCCAGATACAGCAAAGGAAAAGGACAAGCTGACCAGGCTCAAGATTTACCCTTGGAATTGCTTTTCCTCAGTGGCGTCAGCTGAAGTTTGCCAAGGGGATGAAAAGTTGGCTTGTTTTCTGTTGGACCTGTAAGTAACGTTACCTCTGTACGTTAGCTATCCAGTTCATGGTCCCCAGTAATCGATGGGAGAAATTTACTGGTATTTTTTAAATGAATTCATGTGTCAGTGACTTGATCGGGATGCCTACTCAGGGTGAGTGGGCAGGGTTGAAGACAAGAGGAGACTTCTTTGATTGTGAACAGGACCCACAGCAAAGCTTTAAAAAAATCCTGCATAGTATGCATTTTCAAGGTAAGATTTCATCCTCAGGTTAAAGGTAAGATTTCAGCCTTTTCAGTTTCAAGCTGAGATTTTTCATTGCGCAGAGGTGGTACAGTTTTTGGACTGTGGGTACATGCATGCGTGAGCATGCCATGTCAGTTGTTTACCTTGCCAGTTATACAGAGCCTGGTGGACGTTGCTCCAGCTTCTGTGCATCTGGACCAGAACAGGCAGGATGTTCTATAATGCAGGGCTGGAGAGGCAGGGACCTTTTTTTCATCTGTAGAGCTTTTACTATATGTGGGGTGGGGATGTGTGGATCCTGATTGTAGTAAAATGGTTTTCCCCCCCTCCCTCATGTGGGTCTGCAGGAGTGGGATGGGGCCCAGAGGGGAAGCTCTTGACTCCAAATCCCACTTCTGCTTTCCTTTTCCCCCTTTTCTCCATCTCTCTTTCCTCTGCCACCAAAGACCAGGAATCTGTGTGCATTTTCACTGCCGGAATAAATCTGAGAGCGAGGGTGCAAGAGCGTCAGGGTTAACTGCAGGAGCCAGAGACCGCTAGCCCAACTCTGTATGAAGCCTGTTGGGTTCATCTTGCCTCTCCGTTGCCCTTCTATTCAACCCCATCAATGTGGATGGGAAGGTGGGGATGGGTCGTTTTCTGATTGCCTGAATTTTTCCCGCCTTCGCTGGATGAGCCCACATTCACCGGGTACCAAGAGGCAGTGCTGAAGCAGCCGTACCACATTTGGGTAGCTGTGATCGTTGTATAACGCGGCATCCACGTCACTGCTACCTCAACTCTCCGCGTTCAGGCGAGCGCTCTCCCTCCTCCGAGCGGCTCTTGCTACACCTCGGTGGCGACTGGACAGGCTCAGCACTCACGGCGCGGACTCCGTTGGGGAAGGGGGAAGGGGGTGGGTGCCTGGCCCTGGAATCCGTTAGGGCGGACGGCTTTCATCTGAGGATGTGTTTAATTACGTAAATTAAGTTAAATAATTATGAACCAGGAAAGGAGCTGGCGGCATAATGCAATGAATCAGAAGACCCCCCCCACACACCACTCACTTCAGAGACTTGAGGCGTCAGCACATTTTACATGCTCAGCGAACCCCGGGCCCTGTCCTCTGTGACCGTCCACCGAGGAGGAGAAAGGACTCATTCCGTGCCAAACAGTGACGCACGCAACGCATTTTACAGCTGCGGAATCGCACAGAGGAGATGTCCACGGGATTAACTGATTAATAGATCTCCTATCTCTGCACCCATACCCCTAAGCCCTGCCTAGATTCCATTCTCTGTCTGTAGCTTATAAGGCTCAGGTGCCTCAGTAATAATGAGGACTCTTAACAGTCGGAAGTGTGTGGAGAGGGAACATGGTGAGAATGTTTTGTCTATTTATTTATTCTTTTATAACCGTGGCAATGTTCGCCATCCTCCCTTCCATAATCGGGTGATGGCCTGAGGCTCTTAACAGTCCCTGACGTAATTTTTCTGGCATTTTCGGATTTTGTTTTTACCAGTAAAGATGTATTTGCTTCAGTTTCTTTGGAAGACTCTGAAATTCTGTTCAGTTCTTTGTTTTGAGAGGCACTTTTATAGAGCTGTGAGCTATAGGCTGATTATTATTCAGCATCACTTTTCTGTGATTTCCATCCACTGCTCTATACAGACATCCAGAGAATTTTCCAGGTGTGAGGTGCTCCAGTGACATGATGTCATATGTGGTGAAAGAGAAGTTATTACATTACAGCAACTCCTGGTGGGGTAATATATATAATGGTGACCCATGTGCCCCCTCACACCCCTTTTGGGGAATATATCAAACCCCATTTTTGGCTAGTTCCCAAATGTGATTTACACTTAGCCTACTTTTTGTCGCTGTTTGCTGTCCTATATAGCTATGTTAATGAAAGCATAAAAGAGTGACATTTTATGCTAAAACATTTAAGATTTTTTTTCCCCCAAAGATTGTGATTGTTCAGATTCTCACCCATTCCCATTATTACCTTACAGACCCCATGTCTGTGTACTCAGATGATAAATTCACCAGTGAGGGAAACGTTTTGTGGCGAACTACCCTTTGTGGCTTAACGGTATGTGCTGCTGCCTGTGTTTGTCCCTGTACAGAGGTCCCCGTTCATCAGTACAAATTTGGCAGACCTCTTCTTGCACCTGCATTTGAGATTGTCATGGGAGAACATGGGTATCTTTAGCTTGTGCAGGGTAAACCAATCCGCACCTGGCTGACGGTCTAGGAAAAAGCTTAAACAGATCAAGGACAAGCCCCTTTTGGGGCCAGACCATGCAACACCAACTGGTGGAATCTTGCACTGACATGGATTGCACAATTGGCTTCATTAGTTGTTGCTATGAAACAAAAGCAAGCAGAAAACAAGGGAGTGGAGCTAACCTTTAAGTTTACAGCAACACCCTGCAGGAGCAAGGGGCCTTGTGAGTGATTCATTTATTATGTTATGTCTTGTGCAGTTTTCATCATCCTGATCCCATTTCTACAGTTTCACACTGTAGGTTTACAGTAGTGTGTTTGGTATTCATATTGATGCTGAAATGCAGATTTACATTTCTGAGCACGCATGGATGCATGGTCCTATACACATTGTACATTTAAATGCATTTGCATCCATTGATTCAATTACCAGTGAAGAGAGTTGCACTAAGCCAGGTAATTGCAAGAAGCTATTTGTGTAGCCCACCATTTATGGAGTACAGAAGAAGGTCATTGAAGCCCCAGTCCTGTTGCCAATGCTCAATGTGTAAATTAATTGCTGTCAGGAGCTTTATGGAATAATTGAATTGACTACCAGTCTAACGCTGGCGGAATATTACAGAACTAACCTTCAAATGCGCAGAGCGTTCCCTTGGGAAGCTTGGCTCCTTTGCCACAGTCGTACCTCTTAATCCCTTCCATCAGAAATGAGCAGCACTTCTTCAAACCCCCGTGTGAAGCGCCCCTGGGCTCCACATTATAACTGAGAAACACAGGGAGAGAAATTGCACACTCTGCTTAACACCTCTTTTTTTCCCCTCTTTGGAGGTTGGGTAACACCTTAATACCATGACAACCTAAAGCATAGTCTCATTAATGTCAGACCCAGCGTCGCAATTACAGTACATATCCTGCGCCTGACATCAGCGCTCGATTCATCACATTGATTAAAACCGTAGGGTTGAGTTTATTCCCTTTTTTAAAAATTACAGTCCAATTAGCAACGCGTACAGTGAGAATGATATTCCAGCCATGGGTGTAAACTCTTAAGAGCCAAAGGGGAGTCTAATTGCAAGACAAAGTGTAGAAGTGTTGAGTAAAATATCAGACGTTTCATATGGAACTGGCCTCATGGTATTTACACGCTGGATTATTTCTGCATGCATTCTCAGCACAGTGTTGCTGGAAACTGGGATTAGCCGTACTGGTGGGCCAGTCAGTCATAGCATGTCATTAAAAACACAACTGACTTGAGTTTCCATGCTTGCCATTTCAGGCTGGTATAAGCCTTGCACCTCATTTTATTTCAAATTAGTGAGTTGTAGAAGGGCTGCTTCACTTGTCATGAGCATGAAGGAAAATGATTAAAATACCTTGTCATGGCTCATCCTACTAATACACTGTTTCTCAATTTAATGATACACCCCACGGTCTGTTATTGAATCAGGGCAGTGCCAGGCCGGCCTGGATAATATAATAGTAAAGTGACATTACTGCAGTATTTCCCTAACAGGAGTTGCACCAATGACGGAGTATGTGGGTGGTAACCAACAGAACCACATCAAAGGCAATTGGTGGATAGTCCCTGGCTATTTGGTAATTCCAATAGTGATACCAGAAGTATAGCTCAAGTGTATCCACCAGTCACCATCAGATTTTTCTATTGGTTGCTAGCATACTCAAGATTGGTGATGCTCCTCTTTTTTTTTTTTTTTTTCCTCGATTAACGTAACATCAGGGCCATCTCGTCCATATTATCCCTGACAGGTTAATTGTAAAACTGCGTTGTAAGCTGCGGTTGTTGTTCACATCGGTACATATACTTTGTTGTCGTCGTCTGATAGCTTGCCAATCCTGTATGAATGTAATGGATAAAATACTATCACATGATTATGTACGTCAGTACATTTGTTTTGCGCGTGCACGCAAGTTCCTGGTGCATTAGTTCACTTAGTAGCCCGTATGTAGCTGTATTAGCTATGAAGGTAGCTAACAAAGCTCGGTAGCTTGCTAGCTAGCCAGCTGCTAACTTGCAAGTGATAAAGCCATGTTAAATTTGGTTCAATTTACTTCATATCAGTTCAGTTTATATCAGCGAAATATCATACTTATGTAATGTTTACGGTTTGAATGCACTATGAAAATTCGGTTGCACTTCTATAGCAGTACGGCAGTTATAATATTTTATACTAGCTAGGGATAGCTACATATGTAGCAAACGTGATTTTGGTTAGTTAGATAATATATTTGATTCATATTTGACTGTAGCTTTGCCTATAGAGAAAGGGAATAAGCTGGTTAAGTTTGTCCCTGTTACATCACAGTAGAGTGACTCCTGGGAAATGTAGTCCTGTAGTCAGCCTAGCGCACATTTAGTGTACTTTTATTTAAAATATACACCTGCAGCTAAGCTGGGAGTCCAAATAGCAGCAGATTTAGAGTTTAGTGAAAATGAACTTTAATACATAGTCATCCCTGAACATTTTAGCGTGCCAACAAACATATTTGGAATCTTGTAGAGATTGTATTTTTTATATGGGGTTGGTAGAAAAATTATGCACACAAGCAAGAATCTTTCAGGACAGAGCGTCTGGACGTATTAAATGCTTCACCAGGGCAACTGTAATGCGGGAGCACTTCAGCCAGCTTACCCTGCCCTGAGAGAAAGGCGAAAAAAGTCTCCCAAAAACAACTTGCGGTTTTGCGCCGCCAGTGAGTTCATGTGTGGCCCCAGGACAGCAGATTCCATCAATCTTTAAGCCATTTATTGATGGGCTGTCCACACTGATCTGCCTGAATGGCGTTGGCGCGCTGCAGAGTATTCATTTAATATTCGTGTTTGTGGCATTGTGGGATGCGAGAGCGGTAGAGTGACGCCTCTGGCACAGAGCACTCATTGGCCCTGCAGTCTGTGGGTTCTGCGGAGTGCTGCATTGGGGAAGGTATTGATGCCGGTGGGGTTTCTGCTTGATTCTGGAAGTTCAGCACACGAGCAGCAGAACTGCCATCGATGTCACCCTAGGTCATGCTGTAGAAGGATGGTCAGTTCTTGTTGCAGTGTTAAAAGTTAGATTCCAGCTTCAGTTGCAAAGACAGAGATGGAACAAACATGTGGATGCATCTTCATTTGATGGCTCTTACGCCTTTACATTTGTATGTAGTCCTCATGTTATGCTAAACACGTTCCGTAAACTCACATTTTAAAGCGCATAATCGCATGCTCCCAGTTGCTTTCTCTCTGCTTTCCTGAAACCGCGAGCAGAGCTGACAGGACAGATACTGGGACCGCCAGCGCGGCCGTCCACCAAGCCCCGCGAAGCGAGCAAACAAATTTACATATTTCCAGCCGGCTATCGGAAGTGACAGTGCGGTTTCCGCGTTTCTGAAAACGGGCCAGGGTCAGGTTGTGGTTTGGTGCTCCTCATTTAAAAACAGCCCCAGAGTAAATAAATTATACGCATCAGTCCAGGCGCAGAGTGCGCAGGAAATGCCGTTGAGTATAATTATATCGCCGCGTGTGGATGGGGAACGGAAGATGATTGTGGCCTTCCATAAATCATATCTGTGTATTGTGCGCTGGAACATGTTGATGGAGCCCCTCACGCAGGCCTCGTGCTGTGGAGCTCTTCAGGCTTGGAGGTGATGCAGTGCCATATTGTGCTGGAGAAAGTGGGGAGGGTTCACTGAACCCCAAGCCTCTGAACGTAAATATGTCGAAAAGAAAGCAAGACTGTAAAAAAATAAAGTGAATTGGCATTTTCAATATGCAAGTAATATTAAACATAAATTTCTGTATACAATACACATAGCTGTATTGCCTCTTTCATTCTGTAAATGTATGTATGTAAATATGAATACATTCATATATGCATAAGTGGGCTGACAGACACTCATTACCACAATTCTTGTTTGTCAGTGTGTTCCTTGTTTTGGACTGAACATATGCTGCTTTTTTTGTAAGTGAAGCAGACACTTGTCCATCACTCTGTGCTGTGCGCACTGTGTGACAGGCTCAGTCAATGTGGATGGCTGTGCAGAGCGGGAGACTGACAGCCTGACAGGGCTTCACGTCTGTCCGCAGGGTCCAGGTGCCGATGGAGCCGGCGACTCCGTCAGTCACTGTGCCTCCACAACGACTCTCGCACTCCTGCTATACCGGCTCCTGCCTGCCGCCCAGTCTCGCTACACTGGCGTGTGCCCACTCCCACTATACTGCCATCTGCCTGCCACCCACTCCCATTCTACTGCCACCTGTCTGCCACCTGCTCCCGGTGTACTGGTACCTGCCTGCCACTCACTCCCATTATACTGGAACCTGTCTGCCACCTGCTCCCGGTGTACTAGTACCTGCCTGTGGCCCGCCACCTGAGGCATCCAGACAGCGTCTGAACAGCCGCTGGGATTTAGGGATTTCAGCCTGGGCAGAACATACCTTTTGGAGCTGATCCAAGATCAGCATGGCCTTTGCTTCTTAAGATAGTTACAGTGAGGACTGGGGGTGCTGCAGCTGATCTTGGACCTGTGCTTTCTCTTTCCTCCCAGAGTCTGGGATTGGACCATGCAAATCTGATCTTATTTTGGCAGGACTTGTCCACTTCGGTATCCCTCCAGTCAGAAAGAGGGATGATCAAGTAGAAAACAACCTAATCCCCACACAAGTATGGTGGTGGATATGTGACCTTGTTAGGATGCAATGATATCATGGAGAATACCAGGAGATTCTAGAATCTTGGATGCCTCTGCCGGTAGGCTAAAACCTGGTAATTGGTGAATCTTCCAGCAGGGCAATGATCCAAAACATTCCTTAAAATCCACAAAAAAAGGTTAACTGACCATACAGTCGTTTTTGCAGTCCCCGGCTGCTCCTCCCAAAATCCCAGCTGTTCTCGAGAGGTTTGTGACAAACGTGTCAGAGTGTCCGATGAATTGTGTGTGTGTGGGCGGCATCAATAATAATGAATGATGGCCCTCCCAGCTGTTTGTAATGCATTGCACTGATCACATACGTGAGCACTGCCGTGCCCTTTATTACTGGAGGCAGATAGGTCAACCACTCCTATCTGCTCCAAGCACTTCCAACTTATGCTCTGCAGGTGGACTTGTTGTTAAACACTTTCTCATTCTCAGTCCAGGGATGTTGCGTATCTCCATATCTGTCCTCTAAGGTGTCATTGTTTATTTGTTGTAATTCTTACAGCTTGGTTAATTGCTAATCACATTTCCATTAAGACTTGAATTAATTCCACACTCTAAAGGATTCACATCAAATTTGCGAGTACCGGTGCTGTTTCTGAAACACTGCATGGGTGTTAGCACGCTAGTCACACCTTAATAGCTTAATAGTTTGGATGTTATCAAATGGCGTTCCTTTATTTAATGAGCCACCTGGAGCCTTTTGTGATGAGCAGCAGCAGTGATACAGCTGTTTTCAGTGTTTCTGTACTGAACGTTTTTTTGTTTTGCGCCTATAAATGGTGCGAGCTCCCACCCCCCCGGGGTTCACACGCAGCACAGACCAGAGTGCAGCTCGCCTCACTAGCCTCGCAGCCGCGCGAAGCAGACTCGTGCTGTTTGCTGGTGTCAGTGGGGTTTTTCTTAAGACTCGGAATAGCTCTGTGTAATCTGTGGGCGGGCGCTCTCTGCCCCCGTAGCGCACCTTCATCCCTTCCGCTAGCTGAAGCTTTAATTGCCGTGACGTGCCCTGGCCCTGGCACCCACGCCCCCACCCCCCACCCCCCACCCCTGTTACTGGGCGCTAATTGTATTCAGATTCGCGCGCCAGCGCCCTGTTGGACGTCGCGCTCTGTGGCACGCCGGCTCAGCCCCACCAGCGCCGTGATTAACGGACCTCGGGAAGAGAGAGCGCACGCTGCAAACCCGCTCGCCGCTGTGGAGAGCCTGGGCGGGCGAGGGGCGGGCGGGCGAGCTTCACACGGCCTCCTTTCCGTTTTGGAATTCTCCGTTTAATTGGGATTTATGGAGAGCGAGGCCCACGTGCGCCCCCAGCTGTGCCTTGCGGCCCAATTCCCCAAACTCAGTAGGCGGTGCGGCGGGTAATTACCCCCCGCGCCCACACCAGGACCTCCCACGGGTACCTCTCATCACTTCCACTCCCAATCACACTCTGGAGTGTTGGAGCAGTCCTGCTCTATCAGCATTTTGGAAGAGCACCTAACAAGGCCTGCTTTGTAGCAGTAATACAGGAAGGGAAGTGCTTATTTCGTAATATGCAGCCTTTGTTTGTCGATGTGTTTGTTTGTGAGGAAGCACAGGATCATTTCCCATTGTATGTAAATATGGGAGGAATGGTGGAACAGTATGGTGTGATGTTATTTATAATCCCCTGCAAATTTGAGCCGGATGCTGCAGGGCTTACGCAGTGCAGATCGACTCGCTGGGCCTGCAGATAGTTTAATGCGCTGCGTAATTACCTTTCCGCAGAGTTGACCGCGGGTACTGATGCCAGATTGCGGGGTTTTGCGAGCGGCGGGGAACGCAGTGGAAAGGCTACTTTGTGATGTGTGGACAACGTCGCTGACTACGAGGAAGGGGCCTGGTGACCGGGTTGCCCGCGATTTAAAGCTGCGCTTTCTCGTGGACAAGGCCTGGCTGGCCATTAGCACTGGTGCCACCAAGTTGTGATGATTTTCCTATTGTGGTTTAAAGGGAGCTTAAGGCGTTGATTTCTGGTGGGAGTATGCGTACTCGCCCACTTTAAGAACCCCAGCAAATGTGCCGCTCCCAAACCACCTCGTATCTTACTTTGGGCCTACATTACGGGCCAGTCTGCTCAGAACCAGCCCCCCAGCGCTGCTAAAATATTCACATCCCCAGTATTATGCAAGTCTTCCAAATGAGGTATTGATTGTTCATCCCACAAGGGGGGGGTGAAAATATTGATTTAAATGGAAGATAAAGGGCCTTGAGAAGTGGGGCCTCAGCGATGACTGAACGCTGCAGTTCATGATGTCTGCTGCCTTCACTGAGCGAGCTGACGGGGTGTGCGAGGAGGGGGGCGCGGCGCATTCGGGGGGCTATTCTCCTGCTCAGTCTGATTATAAATCTTCCTCCAATTATCGTGACGCATGGAGCCCAGATTGTGTGTTTCACTGAGAGAAACGACGCCCTTTCTGATGCCATCAGCCAGTGGTGTGAGCGGGGGCGAGACTCCCACTCTGCTGAGATGGCCGCTGTGGCTCAGATTGCACTCAGATACTGCGCATGTTTCAAACACCATTTTCTTTTTCTTTTTTTGGGTGGGGGGGGTGGGGGGGTGGTAGGGGATGATTGGGCAATGGATTAGTATTTTTAAATGTAGGGTTTTTATGGGCAGGACAGTCATAACTACTGCAAAGCTAGAACCCTCAATCGGGGTTGAAAAATTGAGAGGTTCTTTGAGGCCTTGGCTTGGTTCACATTCACATCCATGGTGTGTGCAGATGACCAGTGAAGACTTTGTTGGAGGGGAAAAAAACATTTCTCCAAAAGGTGTGGGAGCAGTTTCCCATCCATACGCATGCACACACATTCTGAGAGTAAATCTACTGGCTCCCCAGGCTTCATAAATTAACCCCAGTTGAGCCTGTTTTACTTTTAAATTGCTAGTCAATGATTGGCTAATCGACCCAGCTGTTAAGATTAAACCCTCCTGCCCTGAACAAGAACAGAATCAATGGCGTGCAGTAATATTTATGGACTGGAATCTGCAGAAAATGTGCCGGAATTCACTGAAGGGGGCGAAGGAGCATTCCTTGGCATTCCATCTTGGTGGCCTCATTCTGTTGCTCCCAGTGTATTCTGGGTAACCGTTACCCTAGGAGCGGGCTTGCCCAGAGGTCAGCCAATGGTGGGGAAAACATGGCTTCACTACCTAAGGCCTGCTTCCTGTTCTTATTGCATGAGTGCCATGCTTGTTTTGCCGTAGCTCGCCGCCTCTGATTGTTGTCGCGGAGACGGCTCCAGTGGGGTGATGGGATGGCTGTAGCCGGCGGATTTTGATCTGCCGTGCCCCCCCCCCCCACTCCACCCCGCCCCCCTGCTCCTGTCAGCTGTCAGCCCGCATCACACACATGCAGACAGCCAAACGATAACAGCCTTTCATATTTTATACTCCACTCAGCTGTACACAACATTGCCTTTCCACCCACTCTCTCTCTTTCTCTCGTACTTTCTCTCTGTGTTCCTGTTTCTCTCTTTATTTAATGAGGCAGTAATATTCCTGATTGATGAATGATCTCGGCCATTTTCAAATAGCTAAATCTCCTGAAAATAGGAAACCAAAAACTCTCTGGGGATAGGGCTTGATTCTCATTATGTGAGACAATCATAAGTTGTTTTCATTGGTTTAATTTGTGTTTCCTTTGTGTCTATCTGATTTGCAGTGTACAATTTGGATGAATGACAAAATAAAGGATATTAGTTGCCAGTTCGGGAACTATTGCTCATATATATGTTTGGTCAATTCATCCGTTTTCTTAAATTATAAATCCCTCTGAGAAGGTTTGCTAAATGAATGTAATGTCATGTAAAGGCTTGTTTAAAGCTCATATTATCTTTGCTTTCTGGGACTTTTTACTTCTATTTCATTTCTGAAGGTTAATTATACTCTTTGATCCATAAATGTGGAAACCTGCCAGAGCAGAAAGGGAGCAGGAAAGATGTGTGTGTCCATAATGAAGCTTGGTAGATGAGCTGAATGACAACAGCAGGACCAGAGTTTTGAAATGAACACCCATCATCATATGTGGTATATGTTAGCTTCCTGGGAGAGAGGTCATTCCATGCTTGATTTATGGAGGTGTTGCAGAATTTCTGCAAAACCTTAATCATTATCAGCTGACCGCTCATATCATACAGATTTAGCCTGGCCCTCATCCCCTGCCTTGAATGTGTGTAACTCCAGGAGCAGTTACTTACAGGCTACGTTCTGTTGCATAATGCGTTGGCCATAATATCCGTCAGGCAGATCGTTGTGGAGCAGAGAGATTGCTCTCCAGGGCCCCAGAGGTAAATGAAAAGATCAGTGCGTGAAGATGATGCCTTAACATGGAAGGCTTGACCTTGCTTTGGAAAACTAAAAAGTACAAAATAATGTATTAGGCTATAGTGCGATATCTTACTAGTGAAAAATTTGTGTCATCCAAAATCAAAGACCCTTGTCCTTACCTTTTCCCTGAACACAACCCCTCAATTTGAACCCTCCTGGTCTATTCAAGAAGTAGGCTTATGGTCTTGAAAGTACTTCACTAAAATGTCACATTGATGTGAAGAGTATGATAAGATCATCAATAGCCAATGACTTGCAGCACACATTTATTATTGCATATGCTGGTGTAGTTTCCAAGATCATGCATAGTGCGGGAGATTCACACATTTTTAACTGCGAGCATCACGTGTGTGTTCTTCATTGTCACCCTTTACTCTTTTTTAAAAATTGTTTAGGATTGGAACTTCTGTCAAGTATAAGAGATGGTTAACTTCACTTAGCACATTTATTCTCCACAATGCATATTTTATTGTTTTATTTCATTGTAGTGCACATGAGAGACACAAAACTATAGGCTGAAGGCTAAATGTTGTGTAATTGTTTTTTTTTTCTGCAACAATTTCTATGATGTAGCCTAGCTTCATCTATTTTTATGTCTTTGTTTCCCAGAATAGCTAAATAAAATGTTGTCCTGATGTTCTGTGTGCAGTAGAGCTGGAGAAAATGCTCTGTGACGCCTTTAAGCGGGTCTGCTGCTGTAAAACGGGCTTTAAACACACAAAAAACAGTGCCTGAGTATTCTCAAGGACAAAAGAGATTGAAAATCGTGTAACCCCTACTCCGGTCCTGGAATGCCTGTGTGTGTGTTCAGCTCTGAAGTGCTTATTTTCACTCACTGATCATTTCTGTGACTGACATGGGCTGCTGATTGAAAGGAATACACAAAGCCTGCAGATACTGCAACCGCCCCACCCCAGGGCTGGAGTTTGAGATCCCTACAGTGGATGCTCTCTGCCAATGCCAGGGAAAATTGAAACCCATGAATAATACAGAACCGATCAAAAATGGGAAAGGGGGGTGGTGAAAGAATAAAACAACAACAGAGAAAGAATGAGATATGACAGCCTGGAGGGAACTGGGTGTAATGGAAGCAAAAATGGGACAAGACACGAGGGTGGGGTTTGCGAGCGGTAACAAAAGGGCTTGGCGGGAGGCCGGTCAGACGAGCCACTGAAAGGGTGTTTTAAGAACACAGGGCTGATGGAACCTGACAGAGCAGAGAAGAGAAGGACAGGAGGAAAAAGTTCTAAAAGCCAGAGTGCCCCTGCCTTTAGCATTAGAAAGCTCTAGAAGATCCACTCACCCCAACGGGAAGACGGCTCTGCACTGGGGGGCGGGGGTTTTGGGTATCTGCGGCTGGAGGGAATGTGATTATTGGCACCAGCTGGGTGCTCTGGCCCACAAGATGGCTGAAGTGATATCGTACAGACACTGAAGTCCCAGTGAAAGGCTATCTTCCCCTGGACGCGGGACGTGCACGTCCATTTAGCGATCGCCTCCAAAATCGACCAAATTCCGCGAGGCCCTCCATGATGTCGTTCTCACCCAACGCATGCGTCACACACAGAATTACAATCATGAGAAATCGCGGGTATCACATTATTATTAATAATGATTGTTAACTAGACCGCAAAAACTTAATGGTGTATTATCACTGTCGATGCCCAGTTCCTTCAATTTCGTCAGGATAATTTTTTAAATCTGGAAATCAAATGAATATGATGGAGAGGGGAGAAACCAGGGTCTTGATGCGAATGGGATGTGAGCAGTATTGGCAGCAGATTTTTGCATAAGCTGCTTGTGTGTCTTTGTTTGCCCTCAGTAGACTGGGGTGTGGACCCCTGATATTACACAGAATGGCGTTAGTGACACACGTCAGCAAGACAACACAGGCTGCAGAATGTTGAGCCGTTTTATTTCTTTAAATTTAATATCCCACTGTTTGTTTTTCTAAAATATTTGTCATGTCCAATTTCTTGAGCATAGTTCTAGGAAGTGGAAAGAATTGCTTTTCCTTAGCGCTGAACAGTTCACCTAAACTTCCGTAACGTTCGAAAGCCCCTCTAAAAATACTTTTTAAATGGATTATTTTTTGAAACCAGAGTTACTGTACAATGACAGAATGACCTGAAAGTGGAAATTTGTTGTGGGCTTTTAAAGAAACCGTAACCAATTCATACAGTACCATGTGTTCACACTGCACATCCATACAGTACGTACAGACCTGCAGCTTTGTATATGTAGATGTAGTTGTATTAGGCACCCAGCCAGATGTTGTCTAAGCCGAGAGAAACTTTTCCAAAAATGAACAAAACATAAATGGCTTTTCTTCAATTTCACGGAACAATGGCTCGCACCATGGCGGTATTTCCTTCTGAGAAAAGGCCTGGTGGTGTCTCATAGAAATTTCCGCCATTTCTTGGCCGGTGCATTCCTGCTGCAGCTCCGGCAGACTGCCTGCTGTTTGCTCTCCAAACATCGAGCTGTCACAGCGTGGCGGTGCGCTCAAGGACCCCGTGTTTATCCGCGTCTGTGTGTGTGTGTGTGTGTGTGTGTGGCAGGTGTCTGCGCACAAGGACCCCGTATTAACCGTGTCTGTGTGTGTGTGGCAGGTGACAGCCGCACGCTGGCAGGTGTTCCGCTCGTTGGCCCCCTCCGATCGCGGTGCCGACCGCATCGATCCGGCTCGTCGCTTTCTGTGCTACAAAAAGATACAAAATATCAGCGCAGCAGGGACGCCTGTCACTCACCGATGTGCGTCCCGATCCATGCGATCGATGGATCTAATAGGCCCCTGAGATTCCCAAAAACGGGACACCCCTTTCTCCTCCTCCGCAATTAGGTTGACGCGCTTGCACGCGTGCCTGTGCCGGCTGGCAAGGCCTGGGAGACGGGCGGGAGGCTCGGTCTGGGAGACGGGCGAGAGGTTGGGTCTGGGAGACGGGCGGGAGGTTGGGTCTGGGAGACGGGCGGGAGGTTGGGCTGGGAGACGGGCGGGAGGTTGGGCTGGGAGACGGGCGGGAGGTTGGGTCTGGGAGCGGGGGGAGGTTGGGCCGGGAGACGGGGAGGGCGGGAGGCTGGGGGCTGGGGAGACGGCGGGAGGTTGGGTCCGGGAGACGGCGGGAGGTTGGGCGGGAGGTTGCGGGGTGAGGCGGGAGCGGGGGAGGTTGGGCCTGGGAGACGGGGCGGGAGGTTGGGTCTGGGAGAAGTCGGGGGCGGGAGGTTGGGTCTGGGAGACGGGCGGGAGGTTGGGCTGGGAGACGGGCGGGAGGTCGGGACCGCTGGGAGACGGGCGGGAGGTCGGGCTGGGAGAGGCGGGGCGGGAGGCGCGGTCCGGGAGACGGCGGGAGGTTGGGTCTGGGAGACGGGCGGAGGTTTGGGCGGGCGGGTTGGGCTGGGAGACGGGCGGAGGTTGGGCTGGGAGGCGGGCGGGAGGTTGGGCGGGAGACGGCGGGAGGTTGGGCGGGAGGTTGGGTCTGGGAGACGGGCGGAGGTTGGGCTGGGAGACGGGCGGGAGGTTGGGCTGGGAGACGGGCGGAGGTTGGGCCTGGGAGACGGGCGGAGGTTTGGGCGGGCGGTGGCTGGGAACGGCGGAGGTGGTCTGGAGACGGGCGGGAGGTTGGGTCTGGGAGACGGGCGGGAGGTTGGGTCTGGGAGACGGGCGGGAGGTTGGGCGGGTTGGGGGTCGGGGGTGGGCTGGGAGTCGGGCGGGAGGTTGGGCTGGGAGACGGGCGGGAGGTTGGGCTGGGAGACGGGCGGGAGGTCGGTCTGGGCGGGCGGGGTTGGGCTGGGAGACGGGCGGGAGGTTGGGCTGGGAGGCGGACGGGGGCGGGAGGTTGGGTCTGGGAGAGGCGGGAGTGGCGGGAGGTTCTGGGCGGGCGGTTGGGCTGGGAGACGGGCGGGAGGTTGGGCTGGGAGACGGGCGGGAGGTTAGGCTGGGAGACGGGCGGGAGGTTGGGTCTGGGAGACGGGCGGGAGGTTGGGCCGGGAGACGGGCGGGAGGTTGGGTCTGGGAGACGGGCGGGAGGTTGGGCCTGGGAGACGGGCGGGAGGTTGGGCCTGGGAGACGGGCGGGAGGTTGGGCCTGGGAGACGGGCGGGAGGTTGGGTCCGGGAGACGGGCGGGACGTTCGGTCTGGGAGACGGGCGGGAGGTTGGGTCTGGGAGACGGGCGGGAGGTTGGGTCTGGGAGACGGGCGGGAGGTACGGTCTGGGAGACGGGCGGGAGGCTGGGTCTGGGAGACGGGCGGGAGGTTTGGCAGGGTCGCCGGCGGTTTTATTTTGATTGCATCACGCGCCGTGCGAGTGATGGATGAAAGCTGAGTGGCCGCAATGTGGCAGAAGATCGATGTGGGAGAAAAGCCGAATTGATCGGAAGCGGCCGCTGGTACAGAAGGCTGGGAGGGGACGTCTGAAGGAAGGAAAAGAAGGAAGAAAAAAGTCACTTTTGAAAGGAATTCAGGCGCAGGAGCGGACGCCGTCGGCTCGGATTTGGACCCGCGTCCGTCTGGAGCGGAAAGGATGAGCGGCGGCCGCGGTGCGTGGCTCTACGGTCGCGCTGCGCGAGTCGCCCGCGCGGGAATGCTGGCAGGCAAAGATGGCTGCCAGACACGCTCGGCGGAGTTCTCCTCTCTGATGCTGGCGATATCCAGGAGGGAGAGGAAACTGAAGGGCGTGCTCCCTATTCGATACCTACGATCCCCGTGACAACAAAGTGCTAATGAAAACCATCAGCTTCCCGCCCAGGCCCAGGAGAGAGGGGCAGCTTGTGTTTCCTGGTGGGCATAGGTGGGAAACGGCTGTGGGCTGAAGCCTTGTTAATGCCTGGGCACCTCGTCCATCTCTCCCTACCCAGCCCCCCATCTCGGGCCCACAGGGCCTGAGCTTTAACGGCTCTGGAAGATTCCTCGCCTTTGGCGTCGCATTGGTCTCATTGTGAAGGTCAGGCTGCAGCTCTCTACTCCTGCGGAGAGAGATTCTGTCTAAAATTAGGGAGATGGTGTGCTACAGTACTGCCTGTGCATGTGTGTATGAGTGTGGGTGTGTCTGTGTGTATGCGCATGTTTGAGTGTGTGTGTGTGTGTGTGTGTGTGTGTTTTGTGTGCCTGTGTGTGTGTGTGTGTGTGCGCGTGTGTGTGTGTGTGGTATTGATGGTGGAAGTTTCTGCCTGAATGTGCTTGCTGTGTGCAGTCAGATGTCCACAAGATTTATGACTTCAGATTGGCTAATTAGGGTGCACCCCCCCTCCCCCCTGCAAGGCTCCGAAATGATAGCAGATGCTTGCCGTGCCGTGTGTAATGAAGTGGACCCTGTCTTAATGGCCGTTCTGAATGCAGTAATGTACAGTAGCTGCCGGTTTGCAGTGTTTGATCGCATCGGGCATTGATACAAGAGGGAACAGCCAACAGAGGAAGCCATGCACCTGGAGCAGAAACAACAGCACTCGATCAATAAATCAATCTTTATTCTTCTACAGTGCTGTTAACTAGCAAGTTGCCACACAATCCTGTGTATTTTTAAGGCACTGGTTTAAATAGATATGAATTACGGGGGACAGTTTGTTGAAGGGGTGGCAGAGTTTACATTTTTATCACAAAGATGCGCGTCAACGGTCATTCAGCACTTGCATGTTAGCTGTAATGCGCTAACGTGTAACTGGCACTCCAGTGCGAGCGCTGGCTTTACAGGGCAGCTCAGGGTTGGGAGTGCCAGGTTAAGGGGCCGTCGAGGTGCCCTAACGCTGCACTTTGATCTCGGCGTGGCCGTCTCCACGGCGATCACCGCGGCGGTTAAACTGGCGCCTCAGCGCAGGTCAATTTTCTGTGCAATTAAGCGCAGCGGGAGATCTGTCAAACGCAAACCAGGGGCCAATTAGGCACGGCAGACACATGCACATAAACAGATCAATAAACATGAACTTATACTACGGCGCAAAAGGAGGAGCTTCACAACTCATCGCTTTCACTTTACTTTCACCAGGCAGTTTCAAATTCCAATATCTGGGCAATTATAGAATAAAAAGTAAAGAAATTCTATAATTTCCTTACTTATTTAAACCTAAGTGGTATACTTGCCCTAATAAAATATTTTGTAACCGTAAGGGGGGGGGGGGGGTTGATATTCAGAATTTCAATTATGGACTGAGAAGGCCATTATAAAAGTGTAATTTTGTGGATGGCTAGCCATTTCTGATTTTGTGGTACACTTGGGCGCATCAGAAAGATCCATATGTGGCTCTGTAAGTGAAGATCCATAAGCTTGCGCTGTCTGTGTGGGGATACTAGGCTGTTGGCCAAAGTGTCTTGGTCCTTGCTGGAGTACATGATTCAGTTCACCTTAACAAGAGCCCCAGGACTTGTTGATACAATATAATTCCATAACATCAAAGGTCCACCTTCGTATTTTTTCACCATAGGTTTAGCATCTTCTTCAGGATGAGCATACTTACGATGGCAAACCCACCACTGGTATGCCTGGCCAGAAAGCTCTGACCATAGCACCCGGTTCCAGTCAAAGTTTAGTAGAAGGAGGATCCTTGTGTGTGTGTGTGTGTGTGTGTGTGTACATATGTACGTGTGATTGTTTTCCCACTGTATTTGAAAGCCTGTCTCTGCAGCTTCATTTGTAAGTTTGGGAGAGCGCAGGCTACTGCACTCCCCTTCTGAAACAAGTACCACAGGCAGACTTCAGGGGGCAGAATGGCTTGCTCTGAGGGGCTCCTGGCCGCAGTCGGCACTGGGGTGCTCGGTTCGATTCTGGACTATGGAAGTAGTGCATCATAGTTCTGAGGGACAGTGCAGGGACACTCAAATCTGGCCCTCGAGGCCAGTGGTGCCGCTGGTTTCCATTCTTCCCCTCTAATCAGGGGCTGTATTGGACCAGGGACAGCAGGTGAGAGGGATCTCTGGCCAGTCAGTGACATTAATCGCATATAGAAAAGAAATCCAGCAATCCTATTGGCCTTCAGGGCCTAATCTGAGTATCTGGGGGCTGAACCCTAAGCTGCATGTAACGTCTGACAGCAGTCTGATCTATTTTGGGTAAAGCTTAGCATCAGTATGTGGTGTGTCCTGTCATCAATCACCTATATGACACTTGTATTACAATATCCAGCTGCCATTTCCCTCTGAATGGTTGGTGCTCTGCTACTGGGGTCCTCTGTAATCATTTCAATTTTGTGCATGCCTGGAGCGCATCAGCCTACGTTTCTATTTACCTGGCAAATCCCTGTGAAGCTATCAAAACAGGGTGCTTGTCATCCAATTTGTGCCTTCACAAAAATGTTAAAAACCCTCTGGGTTCTTTTGAAGGGAAGGTAGAAAACAGCATTTTACCAACGGGGCATTTAGATGAGATTACATGCACTCTTCTGAATAAAAAAAAAAATTTTAAATCAAGGAAACGAAAGATGAACAAATGTCTTGTGATGTCGGTGAAAGCCTGTGCTGGGAGGTCAGCCGCTGAGTTTAGTGGCATCTGATGGCTGCTCCCTGAGGAAATGTACAGGAAGTGGCGGGAGCGACTTGCCCACAGGGATGTGTAATTCTGACATGACTGCCGCGTCTGCGTTCTCAGAAACACGGGACGCACAGAGCACTCACGTAGGGGAACGTGACCAAAAAACAAAAACTGGGCAAAATGTGGAATGTGACACAGCCCTGTGGGGAGAAGCCTATTTAAGAATCCGTTGTATGTCTAGTCTGTGTGATTCTGACACGTTCATGTCTTGTATAATCCCGATTAGTTGAATTCATGTATAAACCTAATTTTCTGCGGCCGTGTATAATCCTAATTTTCTGGAATCATATACAGTCCAGATTTGTTAAAATCGTGTATAATCCTGATTATCTGGATTGAACATTATTCCCGCAAATTAGGATTATACGTGACATTTATTACAAATTTGCTGCAGTTATGTTTAAGAATAATCCTAATTTGTGGCAGTTATTTATGCTCCCAATTTGCTTAAGTATGAACTGTTCCATTTCACAGATATACATCTATATTTTTTTTTTTTTTATAAACATTACTGGGCTTTGGGCAATAAGTGCAGTATGCTTGTGCCAAAGTCTTATAATGCATTATACAGTATTGTGGTTATAAATGCTACGAAAGATACACATCTATTGATATAGAGTACTGAACGCGGCTAGCCTCACTGCAGTATATTATTACTGTTTAATGACTGCATCCTATGTAGGCGATGCCCTTTGTAATATTTGTTTGTCTAGGTATAGTATAGTGTTTAACATTTTGATTTCTAGCTCATCATATACAACTAAATCAATGCCTGGAAAATGTTTACAAAGACTAGCAAGCAAAACGCTTTCTCCATCACGTAGTTAAAGGCAGAATTACAGGGTGAGTTACCTCATGCTGTTCTGTGATGACACACTGTAGTGTTTTGTTGCTGAGTCCAGTGTAATCATCGAGCCAATATTTACGGCAATGCACTGCAGCTGTTATGACTGTCACGTACTCACTCGCTGTCTACCCACCGCAAAACCTCCGAGAAAAACACCTAGGACAAGAAAGGAAACGTCCCAGGAGACACCGGGAGAAGCTGGTCCCCCCTCGCTCTGTTCCTTCTATGGCTGCCCCACTGCGGAGAGCTCCGCAGGCCCCCTCAGCCTGGGCAGGCGTGGTCTACCTTCACATCTCCACACTTCTGATGTTTCACCGAGACTTCAAATGTAAATCAAGCTAGAAAGCCTTTAGAAACCCGCACGTGTGTGTCATTCACACCACAGGACACAGCAGGGATGCTGTCTAGAAATAAAAGCAACACAAAAACACTTTTTAGATGGACTATTAACAGAAAAAGGTAAAACGTTCCTAGCGATTGTGTTATGGCCTGAGTCACATCTGTGAGCTAGAGGCAGGAGTGCGTGAGGGAGACCAAAAGGGGGCGCTGTGTTGACGGGCAGTGGAGCCGGATGCAGAGGAAGATGCTCGCCGAACATGCTTCACGACCCGAATCGCCGGAAAGTTCAGTTCACCTGACATTGAATTCCGGGGGGGGGAGGGAAGAGAAGAAAAATGACGCTAAGACCTGAATGAGCGGTGTGGAAACGGCGTCCCCGAACAGAGCAATCAGGGGCCTGTGACTTACTGCATCTGTTATTGATCAATCAGAGCCGTGGATGCGGCTGCCCGGGCGGGCGGGGTCACTTCAGCCGCCTGCTGTTCCGGGGGGCTTTCGGCTGGAGATGATAATTGCAGAGCCCCCGTTTTCCACGCACGGACAAATATCGGCAAAAAGCAATTACACCGACCGGCGCTCCGCTGGCTCCACACCTCTTAGTGTGTCATTTCATAACACCGGGGGTGGGGCTGGGGTTACAGGCACACCTCGGAAACGTGCCCTGGAAAGCAAAGTGTTTCAGAGAAATGGCCAAAAACCTCTGCTGCAGGCTGGGCTATTTGTGCCAGACTTCAGTAGTGTCAAAGGTCAAGGAACTGGCCATAAATCATTGAGTTTCCCAGGGTGTTGAACATTGCCATAATATATAGGTACGAAAATGAATGATGATGATCATTTATTATACGTAGTAGTATATTTAGTAGTCGTAACCAGGGATATTATTTGTCATTTGTTTATGGTTGTGGTACTGGATAGGTTAGGGTAACCATAGAGGTCTCCCTAGTGTAGGGATTGGAAACCCATGTCCAGGAGAGGAAATTGCGGATAAATAACGGCCGGGTTTTGAAACGGGAGCTTTTGAAGGAGGACAGGAGGCCTGGTCTTTATTCTGGATGCTGCCCACCACCCAGGGGCAGACGGTGGGAAAGTTTCAGTGCAGCCAGGGGCAGGCGACCCGCTCATTCCTTTGTACTTTTGTCTTCCAATCTCCAGGACAGGACGCCGCTAATGTCAAATTTCTGTCTGTAACCCGGAGGCCTGGAAGTAGATTGGGAGGCCGACTCTTCCTCGAGATGGGGCAGGGAGGACGGGAGCGCGAAATTAAATGCAAATCCAATTTATTACTGGCTAATGCTAACGCACTTCGTATGACACAGCAAATTAATGCTTTGTGTGGGGGGTATGCAAATTCCCTTCTCCATTTCAAACTGACACATGAAGCCAGCCAGGTAATTAAAATCCAGTCCCTGTCTCAGTTTAAGTGTGATTGAAATATGGAAATGAATTGAGATGTTGACTGTTATCTGTACAATTCAGTTTGCTTGTATTTTTATGACACTTTTTTCCCCCTAGGAGTTTGTGAGCTTTTTTTGAACTTTCATCATTTGTGAGCCAGAACAAGTTGACGGGAAGTTGCTCAGTTGAGCCAGTACATCTGACAGAATTGTGACGAATAAGTTGGGATTCTTTATCCGACTGCCCAAACAGCCTTGGGAATGGCTACTCGCGGAAGCTTTCATTTGAATCTGACTTACCTCTAGTTAAGACAGCCTTTCATCGTCTGCATTTCGGAACATCAGACTGATGACACCGCGACGACACTGCGTTTGTGAAACGTCTCGCGCATCGATCCATAGCGCTGCCGTTTTTCTCTTTGACCCAGGGGAAAAACACGTCCCTCCTTAACATGCGGTGTTCTGCGGTCCAAACCCGATTGAGCAGCACCCCGTGGATAGGCGTGGCGAGGCCGTTTGCATGCAGATGGAGGCAGTGTTGTCGTTGGGCCCCCGGCAGCTCCAGCTGCTGAAAAATGCCGTAATGCGCCTCGGCTTCCCACACGCTGAGGGGACGTTCATCCGTTTGGAAAAGGCTTCACTGGCCACCGTGCTGTTATTTGTTTGTTTTGTTTGGAGGGTATTTTTGTACAGGGAAAATTAAATGGCAATTTACATTTGTATAGATTTTCTGCTTGTTTAATCTCTGTATATGTCTTGAAGCGGGTCAGGTGAATTACACTGACTGTGAAGGGACAATCTCCAATGCGACCTGGGAATCGAACCTGCGACCTCCAGGTTATCTCTCACATGCCTCACTGTGTGAATCAGTGTTTTGTGCAGGGTACTGACTCTATTCCCTGCTTTGGGCTGACTCATGGAATGAGCTAGCTAAGCAACACTTCCTAGCTGGTTCAGTTTGAAGGGAAATAATCCAGTTTAAATCAAAATAATGAAATAAATTGGCTTTCTCACCGTTTGGCTTGCTGTGTTAAAGCTGTGAATCACACTACACTGTAGTATCACACATTGAGGCTGCATTAGCAGTTTGGGCACGGGTGTTATTTTGGCTCTGGGGCAGACTGCAATGGCACATTGAAGTTCACCCCCCCCCCTTTCCCCGCACACCCCTTTCACATCTGGCGACGGGTTGCAGTTTACATAGCAGGGCCTCGCTAAAAATTAGGAGCGTAATTCAAGTAATTACAATGCGAGGCGAAAGGCAGGCTGCCTCTTTCTGAGTTAAACACATTCATCACCGAATTAGCGCTGCATCTTAATGGCGGGAGACGTCGCCGTCGCTCGGGCGAACACGCGAGGCCGGCCAGCGTTCGCCGCCGGCACAGCCATCCAGCCTAGCGTTTCTGCCCCTTCGTACTTCCTGAGAGGAAGAGCCTCGGATTCCTGGCAGATCGATGGCTTCCTTTGCAGGTCTCCTCCGATAAGTCCCGTACCCCTCAGAGAGAAGATGTCCAGGCCATGGAGAAGGGGACACTCCGCTCCTCCTCGCTCTCGCTCCTTATGTAGACCGTTTGATAATGAAGAGAAGTGAAGCTTTTCTGTGCTCTGTTCTGTGCACAGATTCCTTATGTAACACATCCTGTACGTGTACAATAGTGTATAATCCATTACAATGACTTACGGTACTGATGTGGACAAAGAGGGAACGTTTAGGCATATGGTACATATTCTGTGCACTCTATAGGCAATGTATGTATTGCATGCATAACATGAACAGTTCCACAGCCATTTACGTTTTTCTTTTCATTCAAATAATGATAACATGAAATGAATATATTACAATCTTAAGTATTTCAATATTATATATATATATATATGAACAGCACAAAACTCTTATTGTTTCAGAATATATAACATTGTTATACTTATGCTATTGTTTTTAATTGTAATATAAAGTAATTTAATGATGTCATTATTTGAAAGAAAGGAATTCTTGCTTATGTGGATATATTATCTGTAGTATAGCCCTGACTTAAAAACTGGCAGACTCCCAAGATGACACGCAATTGGCTGGTGAATCATCCAGAGAGGGATTGATACAGCCAGAGAGTTGTCCCTGTATGACCCCCTCAGAATCAGTCTCGCCGCCCGTTTGACTGCGCTGCCTGCTCACGCAGTCTGCTGTCGCGCTAGAACGGCTGCGCAGCTCAGCTGGCGGCCTACGGAGGGAAAAAGAGTTGGGACAGGCCTCTGACCAAACACTTGAACAAAGGCCTTATTCTCACTGTGTTACTATCAATTTTTTTTTCCTAACCTATATTCTTTTTCCAATTTCAATTATTTTAAATAGATGGCAAGGAGAACGCAGATATTTGAACAAGAGAGCCAATGTTTTTGCCAACACTACCCACCAAAAGAACTGGCCTCTAGTATTTCAGCTGTGTAACCCTGCAAGTCATTCCTCCCTGAATAATCCTGGGTGTCCTCACCACCGATCCAGCGTGTGGGAGTAAGGCTCAGGAGAGGAAAAACGTTGGCTCCCGGTGAAAGCAGACTGCCAAAAACCTCACGACTCGCGGTAAAGGGAGCTCGCCAGACCGGAAGGCGAGGTGTTTGGGAGCGTCTGCCTGGCTGGGGAGGTCCCGGGGGCCTTCAAAAGCCGTAGCTGTCAGGCCGACCGAGCGCCGCCAACGTCCGGGAACACGTCCCACCTGAAAGGCCGCTCCTTGCCCTGTCTGACTCAGTTTGGCGGGAGGCCGCCGGTGGGGACCACGCCCAGACGGTTATTAACGACCTGTCTGCCACCGGCCCGCACCGCACAACAAAGGGACCGGGGAGTCGCGAGGGGGCGGGGGGCTTGTCAGCCTGGCCCTGCAAGAATCTGGTAACTGACAAGCTGTCTTCCTCTGTTTGTCTGCCCCTGAATTATTTATGGGTCGCTCTGTTCCCCGCGGAGTCCTGGGCCGCAGCAGCGTACGGCTGCTTTATTGCGTCTAACCGAAGAGAGGAAAGAGCAATCTTCGAATTTCACATCCGCGACAAATCCACAAGCCCCCCCCCCCACCCCCACCCCTTCTGCTGGTCCTTCCAGAACACTACTGCATATACAACATCACTTGCAGGATAAGAGGAAATCTCATATAGCCGGAAATCGGATCAGTGCTTTGCCACGTCCACGGCAACCATGTATCTGAACGAGTCATAATGAGAGATCGGCCATTAAAACTACTTCTCAATTTCCATCGGATAAGGCTTTGGTGTTAAGGCTGTAGACCCTGAAAATAAACTGAAAAGGGGAGAGTAAAGGAGAGTCAATGGGAGGAGAGTCATTCGTCCTGGAAAAGGCTAGCGATCCAAGTGCACTTTGGCCTACACCCTGGAATACTTATGCACTGCTGCTAATAAGATGAAGTACTGATGGAAAAAAAGTACTCTATCCTGTTGGCCAAAATCTTATGAACCTATCAAAAACTGCGATTGCTAAAAATCTGTTACTGAGGCATTGATGGTATGTGATGGTTCATGGTTCGCATAGTTCATGTGTCCACAGCCCCCCCTGTGGAGGTTACAGCCCCCCCCCCCCCACAGGACTGTGTCTCCTGCTTGGCTGCCACAGACACTCCAGGCAGCAGCATGGCTTTTGTCTGCAGTTTTTCTCTGCAGATTTGAGGGCACTGTGTGCAGCCATCTTTAGTAGCTCTTCTGTGAGCTGCAGGTTTAAGCTGGCTGAAGCCCTGCTGAAGGACTAATGCGCTGTTCTGAGGTTTTCTCCTCTGCAGTTTTAGCACTCTGCAGTCCGACAGCTGAACCGCATTCTTTGCCCGTTTATCAGAAATGCCGTAGGCAGACTGCAGGCACTCGAGGGGTGGGGGTGGGTCGTCTTTATTCCATGATGAGCCACACAGTACTCCCCCAATTCAAACCCTTCCTCCCTGAGTAATATTACTGCCCCTTTGTATGCACTGTTGGCACTGGCACAGTCAGGGTCTAAGCTGTGTGTACATGTGCATATGGTAAATGGTAAATGGACTGCATTTATATAGCGCTTTTATCCAAAGCACTTTACAATTGATGCCTCTCATTCGCCAGAGCAGTTAGGGGTTAGGTGTCTTGCTCAAGGACACTTCGACACGCCCAGGGCGGGGTTTGAACCGGCAACCCTCCGACTGCCAGACAATCGGTTTTACCTCCTGAGCTATGTCGCCCCACATGCATATATGCACCCTGTCAGAATACCCCCTCTGGCTCCTCTCCCCTGTAATACACTCCCCACCCCATAATACCCCCTCATTCCAACCCACACAGAAGCGGTAAAATCCCAGAAAAACAAGATCAAATTTAAAATGAAACATACCAATGAGAAATGGAGAAAGAGAAAGAAAGGAAAAAATTGAGGTATAAAGACATGTCAGTATATATTTTGTGCCATTCCTTAAGACCTCTGATTTAGTTCATCTGACAACAAACATGCAGCTCCCACTCTCCAGTTATCCTTCAGCAGTGCTCAACCACGTTTGAACAAGACTTTCTCCTGCATACGTACGCCTATGCCTTTGCCACTGAGGGGGCAACTGCGCTTTGATAAGGGAGAGAGAGAGCAGGACTTTCGGGTAAGTGCACTTTGTGAATGCAGAGAGAGCAGGACTTTCGGGTTAGTGCACTTTGTGAATGCAGAGAGAGCAGGACTTTCGGGTTAGTGCACTTTGTGAAGGCAGAGGGAGCAGGGCTTTGGGTAAGTGCACTTTGTGAAGGCAGAGAGAGCAGGGCTTTGGGTAAGTGCACTTTGTGAAGGCAGAGAGAGCAGGGCTTTGGGTAAGTGTACTTTGTGAAGGCAGAGAGAGCAGGGCCTTTGGGTTAGTGCACTTTGTGAAGGCAGAGGGAGCAGGGCTTTGGGTAAGTGCACTTTGTGAAGGCAGAGAGAGCAGGACCTTTGGGTAAATGCACTTTGTGAAGGCAGAGAGAGCAGGACCTTTGGGTAAGTGCACTTTGTGAAGGCAGAGGGAGCAGGGCTTTGGGTAAGTGCACTTTGTGAAGGCAGAGAGAGCAGGGCTTTGGGTAAGTGCACTTTGTGAAGGCAGAGAGCGCAGGGCTTTGGGTAAGTGCACTTTGTGAAGGCAGAGGGAGCAGGGCTTTGGGTAAGTGCACTTTGTGAAGGCAGAGAGAGCAGGGCTTTGGGTAAGTGCACTTTGTGAAGGCAGAGAGAGCAGGGCTTTGGGTAAGTGCACTTTGTGAAGGCAGAGAGAGCAGGGCTTTGGGTAAGTGCACTTTGTGAAGGCAGAGAGAGCAGGGCTTTGGGTAAGTGCACTTTGTGAAGGCAGAGAGAGCAGGGCTTTGGGTAAGTGCACTTTGTGAAGGCAGAGGGAGCAGGGCTTTGGGTAAGTGCACTTTGTGAAGCAAGAGGCAGGACCTTTGGTAATGCACTTTGTGAAGGCAGAGGAGCAGACTTTGGGTAAGTGCACTTTGTGAAGGCAGAGGAGCAGGGCTTTGGGTAAGTGCACTTTGTGAAGGCAGAGAGAGCAGGGCTTTGGGTAAGTGCACTTTGTGAAGGCAGAGCGCAGGGCTTGGGTAGTGCACTTGTGAAGGCAAGGAGCAGGGCTTTGGGTAAGTGCACTTTGTGAAGGCAGAGAGAGCAGGGGTTTGGGTAAGTGCACTTTGTGAAGGCAGAGAGAGCAGGACCTTGGGTAAGTGCACTTTGTGAAGGCAGAGAGAGCAGGGCTTTGGGTAAGTGCACTTTGTGAAGGCAGAGAGAGCAGGGCTTTGGGTAAGTGCACTTTGTGAAGGCAGAGAGAGCAGGGGTTTGGGTTGAGGGTGGGCTTCCTCCAGCCCCTGCACGTGTGGCGCAGTGCGGACTCGTCGTTTTTCAGCGGACTGCTGGCCGCCACCCAGCTCTCTTTGGGGGTGCGGTGGCTCCCAACGAGAGCGTCAAGGTGACCCTGCTTAATCTTCCTGTCTTTCGAGCCATTTCAGCGCCACGCAGGGGGTGGGGCTCCCCGTCGTGGGGTAAATTGGGTGCCGCCTGACACAACCCTGTGTTCCGGGGGGTTTTTTATCGCTCACAATGGAGTGTAATGCGTCCCCTCCCCAATGGTACTACAGACAAATTAACACAAAGCCTAATACTAGCACAAGCTGAAAATGTTCTCCCCCCCCCCCCCCAAGAGCAATGAAACGCTCCCTCCTGTTTGGAACCCTTTTGGTATTGAGGCTAATTGAAAACTGCTGTAGATATGGCTTCCCCCCCCCCCCCCACATGAAAGGGTTTGGCACCCCCTCTGGACGCCTTCCCCTGATGCTGGTCTGAGCTAATCAGCACCTTGCCGATGAAAAGAAGAATTCTCCAAGGGACCAGGAGCCCGCACCCTGACTCCGTGACCTTGATGTCCTTGAGCGTTTGAGCTCCCTTTGAATCCCGTTGGCCGTCTGATTTCAATAGAGTCTCTGTAAGCCCAGCTACTTTACACGGGCCTCGTTTTTTTCATCTTCTGCTTTCAGCTTAGTCTGCAAATGGCTGGTTAAGTGCTTTTCATTTGTCTCTCTCTCATTCTCTCTTTCCCCACACCCCCCCTCCCCTCTCTCCCTCTGCTGAGAAAAATGTCATTTACTACTTGGCGCATTGTTAAGGCTAATTAAGCTAAATATACCTGCGGGATACATTTTGTAACAAGGCGCATTTGTGGCTTGAGTCATTAAACGGTTTTGATTCATTGTTTGACTGTACTGGTCACGTGACGCGGGCAGCTCACCTGGTGCAGCCAGCAAACAAAGGAGAGGCTTTTTAAAGGAGAAGCTTGGTTTTAACAGTCCTGCTCCAGCTATTACAATGCAGGTAATTTTTTTGGTTTGTTTAAATTTGAACCAATTGCAATTAAATTTTGCATTGATACATTACCTGTATTATGATTAGCCGTAATTAAATTAAGAAAAAACAACATGAGATATGGGTTAAAGGTTGTTTGCTGGAGTGTGAGATGGGGTGGTGAAATGAGCTTTCCAACTGAAGTAAGCACTGCGCCAGGACATTCAGTCCAGGGGTTTTTTTTATTCTCAGTGTATTTTATGATTGCTTGTGTCAGATTTTTCAATGATGAGGCAATCTGGCTGGAACTACAATGACACACCCGTCCTTCCACCCAGTGACTTCTCTGCACTGAACCCCTCCCTCTCTTTTTTCACACTGATGTCACGCAATGTCCTGGCCGGGGCCCAATCAGATTTCAGCATCGCTGTGAGTCAAAGGCTGCATGAGGAATCGGCGTATCCCTATTTCAGTTTGGCACGCAACCTTATATTCAGTGTTCTGTGCTTCAATATTTAATGTTCAGAATGACTTGGAACTGAATTGTTCATGATTACTTTACAAGTCAACATGCAAATCTATATTTAATGTTCAACACAATATGCAGTACGGGTTACATTAATAAGGTGTTTCATTCTGGCACGTTATAATCTCTGGGTAGTAGGGGTGTGACGATACGTACATAAAATTCTCCTGAATTATTCGATATGCTCATGGTTCGATGATCATTGTGAATCAAACAATTCATCTCTGCAAAGTGGGGAAAATAAATTATCGCTTAATACTGTGTGAGATGTGTTGAAAACTTCAACGAGCCAGCCCATGGTGAAAGACGCGCACAGCAGACTGTACAAGAGTGGCCTCTGAAAAAAGACCCTTTCCCCAACACAGACACACCCAGGATCACAGTGGCACACACTAAAGCAAGCTAATTAGCCTATGAGCTTGTTGAAGACAGCAATGGCTACTGACAGCAGTAAACCAGAACTAGAAGATCCCTAACAGTGTTTGGTTGAACTTTGATTCCCTTTGAAGTTATGATGGTGACGGCCAAAGAGTTGTGGATCAGGAAGTTGCAGTGTGCCGAAGGTGTCTAATGTGTAGCATACACTTGTGCCAGGATCACAAACATGTCAACTGACATGGCATCACCCTACTGCGTCCATTGGGGGAACTAGACAAAAACATAATCCTACTGTGCATTGGTGGAACTGCTTGTACTGAGGCACTGCTTGTTTTTTTGCATTATAGCCAGGCACTGCTTGTTTTGTGTTTATATACACAGCTGAGAAACCGCTAAATGAGTCGGGCAGAACTCCACTGTGTCATTACAAAGACGCAAATATTATGCTTTTATAATGTTAAATGTTAAAATTGCAAATGTAAATGTAAGGCACGTTCTCAGACATTTTTATTTATAAGGTAGTGGAAAACGCTTCAAATCGTGAAACCACCATATTGTGTCCCAGTGTAATCATGAATTTTGTGAATCGTTATACCCCTATTAGCCAGCAAAGGCATATTTTGCTTCATGTTCTTGAGTGTAGTTTGTAAAACGCTCGGTTTAAGCATGAATTTTGGCTCATTTCTTCAATCAGCTCTCATACCATTTGAGATATTTGTGTAGGTTTTACAGCCAAGTGAGCAGAATTTAGCTTAGCTTGCTCTGCTTTAGTGTTGGCTGGAAAAATGCTTGCATGACAGGGGACCTGGGTGAGCAGCCTCTGGATGTCTGCTGAGTGAAATGGAGAAGACTGGCCTCTGAGCAGTTGCATTCACTCATTGTTTAGCTTTGCCTGAGTAAGTAGCAGAATTAAATGGATAATGTCACGGTCCTACAATTAAATGCTTTCAAGCATAAGAGGTGCTGCTGTAAGCCAGATGCTATCGAGTTAATTTTCTCATTTGGTCAAGGTTGATTATTTCATTTACCCCATAAATAAATCTTATGTTACTCGGTAATACAGACAGGATGTTCACTGGAGGAAGGACTCAACAAAGCAAGCCTGCAGGGGAGTCTGACTTATAAAGACAGACTTTTGGCTTGCTTGTAACTTTGAGTCCTGAACCCCTGAGAGAAGCATGCTACAGTATCTGAGTTTGATATAAATGTCAGTGCTGTGAGATCGGTGTGCAGGGACATGATGTTTTATTTTGAGGCTCTGCACGGTTTTCAATACTTCAGCACCATAAGCACAGTGCTTACTCTGTGAGCTAAAAATGTCTGCTAGCGTTGGCGTGGTCAGGATTCCATCCCCATCCAACAGATTTGCTGCATACACTTCTTGGTTTGGGGTCAAATCCATTTAATTCCCTTCAAGTTAGGAAATGAACTGAAGTGAAATTTGTTAGTGCATTTTTAAATGGCTATAATGTTCCACAGCACCTTTTTTCAAGTATTTGAATTCATTTCCTGAAGTGATGGAATTTAAATGGGATTGATGTATGGCAACCTGACAGGCTCCGCCTCACCGAAGGAAGTGACACGCGTGTCATGTGAGGTCAGTCACCCGCTTCCCCTGCATTACCTGCGAATGTCAGACACTAAAGAGCAGCTTCAGCAGCTGCAGCCCTCGTCATATATCACTGCTCGTCCCGCTCTCCTCTGCAGAGGCGGCTTCGGCAGCTGCTCTCTGGGAACACCCTGTGAACGGCTCTGAGTCCAGATGTGCCTTCGCTAAGTCAGGGCTGCAGCTACCGCTTTCAGGTGCTCAACAGCCCGTGCCGAACGCGAGCGCATCGGTCGAACCCGTGAGCCGGGCCACAAGCTTTGGCGAGCGCGGCTGCAGCTGAGGAACCGGTCACGGGAAAGCGTAAACGGACCCCGCTTCCTTCCGCTCGTTTGCCGCTGCTGCGTAGATTATTTTCCTTTTTTTTTTTTTGGTCACCCCCTGCTGACTCTGTGTAATGGAGACCTCCCCCACAACCCTGAAAGGCTCCGGGGGTCAAACGGAAGGTCGCTTGACACGGACGCGCTCTGCGGTTCTGTTTGTGCCGGGACACGGAGGAGCTTTTGGAAACTGAGCTCCCACCCATCCCTTTAATGGTTACCCTTCCTTTGCCCTTTAAGAACAGGCAAAAATCAATCAGGGATCTTTTTTCCCCCCATTCGCTGGTTTGTGTCTATAAATACTGCAGTAGAACAGGAAGTAGTTTCTGCTGCTGCTTTGGTTTGTGAAGGGGGGTGGGGTCTCAGGTATCAGGGTGGGTCAATAGGAGAGAGATGCACAGATGACTTATTTCTGAACCCTGCGATTGCTTTTCCAACGCCGTTCAGTCCTGTGGAATCGCCACCCAGGCTAGTCCCTTGATTTGCTTGGTGGTTACAGGCGGAAGAACTTATCGAGGGAGGCTGCACTGTAACAACTGCTATAAAAGTGGGCTTATGAAAGATGTCTCACCGTTTGCTTTTTACAGCATCGTGGTGGTAGCCTTGTGCATTACCTTCCAATGGGAGCCTTGGGAGGAACAGATTTATGGTAAACAGTTGTGCTTTGCATGATGGGTAACCTCGGCCTTAGCTTTTATGAGTGCTCATTACTGTTTACCTGGTGAATTTGCATTTCTACTGCCAGTACTGGGCCACGGATTTGTTTTGTGAGCTTTTACTTATTTCTTGCTTACATGCAATGAGTAAAAACAAATTTCTGGGGGCAGAAATACATACAATTTGTGTTTACTGTTATGCCTCAAATATGGCGCTTTGTATTTCTTTGGTGCTATATTGCACAGCACAAGAACAGCCAGCTTGCTGAGAAGGCCAAACTGGCACTTCCTTATCAACAGCCCTCATAACAGGACGGATATTCATGCAGGATACCCATCATTTCTAATGAGATGCAAATATTCCTTAAAATTTAAGAAAAGAAACTAAACTGATTGTAAAACTTGTTTGTGGGATTGTTCTGTTAATTATTTGTGAAAAGAAAACCTCTTTATGAACACCTTTATCTGTTCATCACCAATCACTCTGAAATGTAGAACCCTCATGGGAGTTGTACTGTAGTTTTACATTAGTTTCACTATTGTAGTATGTTGATCGATCATTTCCTTCTCTAAACTGTTTGCTTATTAACAAATCAGAACAAAACCCAACCATTTTTTTCATCATTTTATTTCTTATTTCCACTTCCCTGGAATACTGAAATGGAGTTAACTCCTCTGACCTGAACATTGAATTCTGTTGGTCATCAATTGTTAATTATTTTCATTACATTAAATTTTATTTGGCAGATGTTTTATCCAAAGTGACATCCAATAAGTGCATACTGAAGGTCATTGGAAATACTACAGAACACGGGTTCGGTAAGGTACAATTCTCATTATGTATCAGTTATCCACAGCCGTGAACATCATTTTTAGTTCACACAGTAAGCACAGACAGTCAGTAAAGTAGTCATTCATATGCCCTTTGAAGAGTAGGCTTTTTGGAATTTATTATTTTTATTTTTTCAAAATGTTTAAGTCAGTGTAAGAACATTCTAATCACATATTTGTGATCTTGCACCTTAAAGGGTTAATCGACAGTTGGGACAGGATAAAGGCAAACGAAACTGGAGCATGTTGCACTCAAAACCAGCGTTGCCTCAGTCTGTTCTGACCGGTCACATGACAGGTCACATGACTGGTGTTGGGTAGAGGGGCTGAAGATGAAGGGCCGGCTGGCTGAAAGGCACATTGGGGGCAGTGGAGCATGTATGAAAGGTGTCCCCAATTACACGGATGAAAATGGCCATTTTTGTGCAGAAGTGATGAACAGAACCCTGCTCTGTAGAAATGTAATTTCCGTGATATGTGGAGAGTGGGAAAAAGTCTCTGACTGCAACCAAAAATCCATTAGCTAAGCATTTACCGGTGTCCCTGAAACCCACCAATCCTGACAACAAATAGCTGCTGCTTTTCACATTAGTTCCAGAAACGCTGTGTTAAACTGGTAAAAGGGGACTGTAATTATTCCGTTTTAGAATGATGGTGTTCCTGTTTTAAAACAGACGCTGTTAATGAATCCGTGCCGATAAAGACGTTCTTCTCGTGACATTCTGAGTGGATCTGCATTTCCTGCTCCGCTTGCTTTATTACCTTGCAGAAATAGAACGGCACTTTATTATGTCATTGTAAGGAGAGCTGGGGTCATTTCAGTTCAACTTAGGAACCAAATTAAAATTTTTAAACCCTCGTCAAACATTATCGCTGTTTTCCAATTTGTGAACCGAATTGAAACGAACATCCTGAATTGGCTGAACTGAAATGGAATTGACCCGCCCCTGATAAGATCTGCTGGGGTTGTGCGTGTAGGTAACTGTAGCCGGAGCGGATGTGTTTCTTACCGCCACAGTTCCGGTATTGAGAGGAGGACTCATCCCATTACGCTGTGCTAATGGCACGCTGAGACTGCAAGGTGGACTGCAGGCTCCATTCAGAAGACTCTCGCCCATGGTAAACAAACTGCCAGCCAGAGGGGTAAGGTCAGCCGCACTGGAGGAGAAGGGAGGTCTAGCTGTCGGTTTGGTGGGAATTAAAGAAATAGAGAGAGAGAGGGACAGAAACGGGCTATGTTCTGGACTAGACGGGGAGAGAGAAAAATCTGACTTTTGGATTGGAGATAGGGAGAACAATAGAAAACAAGATAAAGCAGAAAATGAGAGGGAGAGCGCTCCGAACAGATGTTTTATTATAGCCATTTGAAATGCGAAGGTACGGGTTTGTTCTGATTTTTTCCTTCTTTTTTTTGGCCTCTGTAAATGGAGACAAAACCCCAGACAATAACAACATGTGCTTCACATAAGAAAAAGAGACGGGCTGCGTGACTTGGACGGGACAGCTGTCTGAACTGCCAATTGCCTGGTCGTTCAGCGACTCTGCAGAAGTGTTGCAATGAGGGCACAAAGGGCAGCATGGCGTGGGATTTCTCTCAGCTGGGAAGCACATAGGAGCATGGGACATTACAGTTACCAGGACAGGAGATCAATCTATTAATCTGCACGTGTCAATGCATCAGGAAGGGCTTCTCTGGTTCTCGAGAGGAAGGATCCGTTGGTGACAGGGAACATCTGGTACTTATTCACGCAGAAGGGTCCTTGTCCATGTTTATTTTCTCCTCACGTCTCCTCATGAAGGCTTTAATTGGCTGAATGTCACTTTTAAGATAAAGTCATCAAAGCAAATAGACGTTGAAATCTGCGCACTTCGTTAAGTTTATTTTTATTAAAGATGCAGATGTATTTGCAAGCTAGTATTTATTTGTGTGTTCAGGGGTGATAACACTGGCAGGTTACTCTTGTAGGAGCGTAGAAGCACTCATTCTGAGGGTATCATGAGGTCACTGCATCAACCACATCATTATAAATTAAATAACTGACTCCTTTGAAATTTGACTGCCAACAAACCTTTCAGTTTTCCAGAAATATCTTCCTTTAATGAGGAACATTGCAATGTGCAAACGCAGCATTCCACTCATTGCAGGCATTCCAGGTTTAAAAGAAATTAACATGCAGTAAATGATACAGACAATTGGCCAGATGCTCTCAAATGGGTAAATGTATTTGATGAGACGTCTCCAACACCAACATTGTAATTTGTGGGAAAAAGAAAATGATCCTATGGTGTTTATGACTCTTATCTCCTGCAGAGCTTTGTATAGGCAGTGCTGGTTGGCTGACCGGGCTCCTGACAGAACTACCTATTCAGCACCTGGAAGCCGATGCTTCTCGGCGCTGACATTTCTGCTCGTGCAAGCAACACGTCCTCCTTTAATCATTTTTACTGAGGCGCGATGGCGTCCACAAAATACGCCCGTCTTTATGTGTGATTATATCCTTTTAATTGAGTGAAGCAGTTTGAGCATGATGCTGGACCCCTGGGCATGTCACTGGGGACATAACTCCCATTAAAGCCAATACCAAAAAAACAAAAACAAAAGAAGAAGAGCGTGTGGACTGAGAATGGCTCAGTGCTCGGGTGTATTATTGAGGTGGTCCTCTGCACGCCACTGTTTTCACCCGAGCAGTTTTTCCCCCGGGGCTATTAAACAATCACATTTAGCCATTAAGCAGTCGCCTTCTTTCAAAGCCACGTAAGATATCCTTTTGAAAAGACATTAATGCAGGTTTTCCCTGAGCGTGCAACGCAGAGGGGAGAACTGCCGCCTCTTTCTTTCCTAAAATGGAGCCTCTCCGGAGATTCGGCAGCGAGGGGCGTTCGTGTCCGTGTGCGTTAGATAAAAGACATTGAAAGTTAGGAGGAATAAAAGGAAAAAAACACCCTTGTTCCTTCTCATCTTCCATTTTTTGCATTTTCCCCTTGCTTTGAAAGTATCGCTTCTGGCCTGGCTCGCGGTTCTTGGGTAACGCGTCACGTGTGGTCCGTCTCTCCACGCTGTCTCAAACAATGGCAAAGGCAGCGTTTGTATGGCTTTAGCAATGTCTCCCATTCTTGGCCCGAACCCACCTGAGCATTTTGGGCTATTCTAGAACAATACGTGAGACGGCATTTTCCACTACCATTAATAAAGCACAAGTTTATTAATGGTAGACTGTATCGAGGTGTTTACAGGTCATACCCGGTGGCCCAGCAGTCAATTCACCCTTACATTGATAATCACATTTATTTTTATTTGTTTAGTTCCCTACCTGTAGGTTAAATGATGGAACAAAAAATGTGGAAATAATTACATCCAGTGGCAACCGGTGAGCCACACACCAGCGAGTTTGAGAACTTGCTTTTAATTATCTTGAGGTTGTTTTTTTTTTTAGTTTATTGCATTTCACGTGGTAATAAACACTAATTGGTTTTTAGTTAAAACCCAATCTCGGTTCTTTTTGCTATCATCAGAGTTGGTTAATGTTGGCAGTCTCTTTGAGAATCGTTTAATAGGCTGTTGTGAAGTGCATATGAACATGATGGGTAATCCTACTTAAAATCAGCAGAATTGCTAGTCATGAAAAACCTGTTCAGAGCCAGAGTCAGTAGTGCTCCTCTCCTGTTTGTAGCTCACCAGACACAGCTGATTCTTCTTTGCAATTTAGTTTTTATAGGAGGACTGAATAGTGCTTTCTTTGAATGGTCTTTCAACAGAGCCATATAACTCCTTTATAAACACTACATAGCACTTTTATAAGTACTTAACAAACATTCTTCATGCTTATGTGTGGTATTTCAGGCTAATGTCTTGGTGTGTCAAACTTGACATAATACCCCATATGCCTGTTTCTGGTAACTGATATTATCATTTATTTGTATCTACTTATGAAGGGGTTATATGTCTTATAAAGGACAATTCATAGAAATTGTTACCCATGGTTGAAATCCTTAAATCCACAGGAAATTAAAAGCATGAGAGTTTGTAACTCTGGACTCCACCTATTAACGTGGATTTTAATAAAGACATTTGGTCCATCATGTAAAACTGTATGCATTTAAACTCAAGACAAAATCCCTGACTATGACACAGGTTTTACAGCAGCCAGGCAACTGTCCCAGGAGGAATATTACAGTATGCTAGATGTAGGTATATCTTAATGTCTTTTAAAATCTAATTTTAACACCTACAGTCCTTGTCAGCTTGAGATCTCCAATGGCAGGTTGAGTCCTAGCCACTGTTTTGATATCATGGGTTTATGCAAAGAGTGGCATGAACTTCCCTTTCTTTGATGTGTACTGAAATAATTTTTCCCTCTTGAAACACATTAATCTATTAATGCATCTAAAATGTATATTAACTATATTCCTCATCTGTTTTCATGTGCCATGGTCTCACGTAGACTTACCACTGCTTAAAATGAGATATATTTATTTACAAGATAAATAAATAAAAAGATTTCTCTATCCCCTGGACTGCAAAGCTAAAGTTTGCAGAAGCCAGTGTAGGTGGATAGCAGTGCTTCTTGACAGTACTGTGACAGGAGCTTTATTTTTAGGAGTCAAACAACAGGAAGGAAGCGTTGGGGGAAAGGGGGGGGCTAATTCCACCTGACGAGACGTGGCGGTGAGACAACGCAGACCAGGGGAGTGTAAACAGGTTCCGCTCGGAGGGGGGGTATGAGCGAGTCAGCCAATAAGAGACGGGCCTCCTCTCCCTTTCATAGTGGGGGTTGGTGGGAGGGGGGGCACAACCTCCCGAAAACTTTCATCTACCTTCCGCCATCTGCAGCCAGAGAGCTTTGGCCTATATGCTCCTTGCGGACATGGCTGGGGAGAAGGGATTGGGGTGAGATTAATTATCTAGGTCATCCCCTTCTTCCCATTAAAGTGGAGAGCCTGGAAAAGGCTTGTGGCTGTGGAAAATCCGAGCCCCTGTGAATTCTCGAGCCAGTTTGAAAGGTGTTTATGCATCCGGCCCACAGTTGAGTGAAGAAATCTAAACAACCGTGCGAGCCGGTTTGAAGAGATTGTGAAGTTAACAGGGTCAAGGAGAAGTTCTGGAACAGGGGCCTAGACAGGCCCAACGAATTTGGAACTGAGATGGGCAAATTCACTTCAGTAGTAGGCCACAGTGTGTAAGCTTCGCACAGGATGTTAAATTGGCAAACAGCAGGAGATTATGGACTTCTGTCCAGTCGAGACCTCTGAGTCATGGAGACTGGAGGTATAGGGAACACCAGGGATGCGTTAGTCTCTCCAGTGGCAGCAGCAGTTTACATGCAATTTGTTGAGTTTTTTTTAACATTGATGTGACTCACTGATCTTACAGCAATCTGATTGGTTCTTCATCACTCACTGCACCTGTCTCATCCAATCCTTGCTCCATAAAGATCAGCAAATCTGCATGTAACTCCTAAAATGCCCTGGGGTACAAATTTAGAGTCGCACCTACTTTGTGATATTGGTGAGCCATAGGGAGCTGATGGCCCTAATCCACAGAGTCACCTGGGAGGGAGAGTTGGTGGCTTTGATCATTCTTAAAGTGAATTTTACCACCTAGAGGGCTCTCCCATGAATGCCTTTCCTCTGATCAACCCATATTACAGAGCAGGGCTGGCAGACTGCACGGGTTGGTGTGTCAGGACTTTAGTAGTGTTTATCGAGAGTCCATAAACTTTTTTTTCCATGGCCTGAAATGTTTGATGTTAGAAAGAAAACCATCAAAAAACATGACAGCATCCCCCCCCCCTATCGTATACGCAGCTAATCCACCACCATTAAACCCCACTTGGAAAGAGAACTGAGCTTCCTAATTTGCCCAATGGACACAGAGATGAGCCTGTCAAGGGCTGCTGGACACATGTGTTGAGGAAAATGGCTTCTGTGGCTTCAGACCAGACAGAACGCTATTGAAGATCCTGCCTCTTCAGCACTGTTCACAACCTTTCGGCCATGTCCCACTCCTGTCCCCCCCGCTCTGCCCAGGCCAGGCAGTGAGGGCTGAGGAGCACTCCCTGCACAACGTCAAACTGGATTTCCGCCCCCGCCCCCACCCACTGAGCAGGCCGATATCAATTTACGCACAGCCATCGCGTGAGCCACTTAAAGCCATTTTTAATGGCTATTTATATAAACGAGGCGAGTGAATAATTTATTTTTAAAAGCAAATCTCCAGATGAGGGGGTGGAGGGAGAGGGGTACCGTATATTATGAGAGAAGGAATGAGAAAACAACAGGAAAGAGAGGCATGACTGTCTCTGTGTCACCCCCCCCCCCCGCCCCCGTTCATTAGCTTGCTGCCCCAACAGTGATTACACTGAGTGTCCCTCTGTGAACATTGGCATGCTGTATCTACCCACAGAGGGTATCTTCAGGGGCAGGGGGGGCAAAGGAGTCTGGAGGGTGGTTGCTTCATAAACACCTTTGGTTCAGGTTTGTTTCTGTCACAACTTCCTGACATACAGTCAGTCTGTATTGAAATAACAGTGCAAATTGCCCTCACTGCTTCTTATTGATGTGCTTTAAAATATGCATAAAGAAAACACGCTGGCTGCGGTCTGGGTTCACTCTCTAATTAAGGGAAAGTGCCCTCAGCAAATCAGCTGTCATGGCAACCAGATTATTAATAGTGGCAAAGTACAATGTGAATTTAAGTCGTCTGGTTTGCCAGAGACCAGGAGGAATAGTGTCCGGCAGTAATGAAGGTTTGTTGATCCTTTGTCAGTTTTGGGTGATGGTCAAACGGTGAGACATTTGCAATTTTAAAAATGGAGAGGGACAAAAGTCAAGGAGAGTGTGCACACCATACATGACAGAAAACTGTTATTTGAAATATATGGGATTATATTCCAGTCCTGTGTGCCTGTAAGGACAGTATCTGACCTGGCAAATTTAGGAAAAAAAAAAAAAAAGACATTCCAATCAATTATGTCTTTCCCTCTTCAAAACGAAATCGATAAATGATTGTTGACCTCAAAGACTGTGGCAGATATGTAAATGAGATGTTTGATTCCCCCTGCTGGGCGTCACGGCAGATTTATTAAGAGTTAAAGGGTGGTATTTTCACAGAGCTATTTTTGAAGAAAATTTAGGTCAAAACAAATGCTGCCTGCTATTTTTAAGCCCTGGCCTCTTTAGCCAATATCTGTGAGCCATAATAAATTGAACTGGGATTCTGATCCATTTGCATGGCTGAGACGACGTGGGAAAACTCCCCCCACCCCCCGGCTGCCTCTCTTCCCATAAATAACGGGTCAGTTTCTAATTCACAAATATGTAAATGTGGGAGCTCTCGGCTCCCAGGGAAGGCCGGGCTTGGTCCCAGCCTCAGCTCTCCTGCCACTGTTTACTGACCAACCTCGCTCTCCCCTCACCACAAAGGAAGGGATAAATTGGATTGCTGCTTTGTTGTCATTCCATCATATTTCACACAGCAAGCCCCCCACCCCATCGCCCCCACCATGCGTAATTGAGTTGTTCTCGTCCTCGCCGATGTCGATACCCCTGCGCGAGCTTCAGCGTTTGCAGGCCGAGCGCCCCAATGAGCTTAAGGGGTCTGAGCCACTGTGACAGGTCATGTGACGTCGGCCGTGCCTTTGGACCACGACTTGGGAATAAACCAGTGAGTGTGTAAGCAGCTATTTCCGCCACGCGGGTCTCTAAGTTGATTTGGCCACCAGTGGCTGGTGCCTGGACCCCCCCCCCTCCCCCCTCCCAATGCTTCCCTTTTCATTAAGGAATCTGACAGTAGTCTCATCAAAAGTCCACCACAACAGGAAACCTCTTATAGGAAATCCAATTACAGAATCTATGGGATTATGCGAATGCCTATGTGGCTTTAAAGATGGGCTGTCCAAACAGGCCTTTTTATAATAAAGACACGTCACAAAAAATAATAATCCCCTCTCTCCAGCAACAAAAAAATATGTATATATTCTGCAGGTTGGAAAATGTTGGATTTTATTACTTCTGACCATTTTTATAAATTCACTGGAAAAAAAGATGTGAAATACTTTCTTCTTTCATGTTTGTTTTTCCCCCCAGATGCAATATTGGTCATTCATTATTCAGGATTCAGTTTGTGTTCATTGTTTTAGTTTTATTTCTCAATGAATGAGGAGCCTTGAGCTGTCCATGAAAACAGAATTTGTTTGCCTTTTAGTTTGAGGGCTCCAAATCTTTTTCAGTGGCTATTTATTTGCACAATGACCCCTCTGTCTCTCTCCTTTTCTATCTCTGTCTCTCTCCTTAAAAATCTCTTCATTTTTGTGAAACCCCCTACTGCCAACTTGCATTTCACAACGTAGGTTTCTATTTGAAAGCAGAATTTCCGCGCTCATTTGAAACTGCTGCGGATACGGACTCTTTCCGTCTCATTAGTGAGCACTCTGCCGTTTGAAAGCTGGGTAATGCTATTGTGCTGGGGAATATATTCCACAGGCACACGGCATCCAGTGTGCTCCATCACTCGTGCATTTCTGATGCTTTCATTTTGGTTTGAAACAAATCAAATTAGGAACTGCCATAGTGAATCTTTCTATTTCCGATACCTTAAATTTAGGGCCGGGATAATGCAGTAGGTTTGAGCGTATTATCATAATTGGTGCATCTTTGAAATGAGGGAGCAGCTTGTAGCGTTCATTAGGGCACGCCAGAGCATCTTTCTATCGCTGTTCTCTGCCCACCCCGGCAGCATAAATCATTTGAGTGAGAGCAGCCATTCGTGGTGAAAACTCGTGGCTCCTTCCTCACGGATCTCATTTCATTCTTAATCCTGTGGCCGGTTATTTTCCGCTGTTTGTGGCTCAGTGGTGCCGCAGCGCCCGACCCGGGCTGCTGCTGTTCTTTCAGATCCAGAGGAGGGGGTGTGGGGGCACCTGGGAATTAGCAACGGCTACTTCAGACCCTGGGATGATCTGCAAGTATAATGCCAGAGAGGATCCCCGGCCAGGGAAACATTTAATGAATTTAAAGAGCCCATTTAGAATGACTGCGTCAGCTGGAAGATTGAGGCATCCATCATGCACTGCAGCATTCCCCGCTGGCCGCCTCCTCCTGGCCGGTGCGTCAGTTTGGTACCTTACAAGAGAGTGGGCGCGCCCAGAATCAAGGTCGTACGGAAACGTGGCTTTTACCATTTGGGCCTTTAAGTTTTTAATCGCATGCCATTTAGTGCTACAGGGGCTTGTTCCCAAAAAAAGAGGGGGTCTGGGTAAATTGTACAGGGACAACACTTTAGCTGTTGTGGGGTTGGGGTAGCAGTTCTCTGCCTGTCTTTCCATAAAAGCCTGTGAGCAGCACTGCCTCTTCTTCAGGTTTGAGAATAACGTTGCAGGAGTGTCAGCTTCACGAAGAAACACAGCAGCAGAGAGGGGACTAGCGGAGAAGAAAGGCAGGACGTTTCTCCCTCTCCAAAAGCTGCACTTTTACTATTTTTTAGCCGGGAAAAATGCCAGAAGGTAAAGGAGAGCCGTCAGAAGAGTGGCTATTTTTACCGCTGGCCTTTGCCCCCCTACCCCCTCATGGGTGTACGCACCGCCTCCCTTCCATCCGCAGGACGTCAGAGCGCCCCCCTCTGGCCTGTCCTGGCCTAGCGCTCGGCGGAGGGCTGGGTGAGGAGCCGGGCCTCTGTGCGCGCGGCGCTATTTTAAGCGACGCGTTTGGGCGGTGTATTTGATTTGCCGTAACGGCGGGGCGGTGTCCCGCGCTGCCTTTAAACGGGTCCTGGGGAGGGAGGGAGGGAGGTGCGGAAAGCCTCCGGCGTGGGCAGTGAGGTATAGTCCTGGCTGACATTGCAGTGCTAATGCAGGGGAGCTGCAGTGCATGCAGCTGCTGACTGGGGTACGCTTCTGCAGGAGAGCACAGGCTAGAGCACAGAGTCTGTCTCACTAACACAAAGCACGCAACGTCTCCCCCTCTCTTTCTCCCTCTCACTCTCTTTCTCTCTCTCTCTTGCTCTCTTCCCCCTTTTTCTGTCCTTTTTTCTCACTCTCTTGCTCTCTCTCATTCTCTCTCTCTCTCTTCTCCCTTTTTATTTTATTCTCTGGCAAGCCCAAAAGCACAGCCTCAGTCTCTTTCAAGGAGTCAAAGGACTCAAGGACTCAAACGGCCTTTATTAACATGACATCATTTATCCAGTATTGCCAAGTCATTTTAAACCCATAAATAAATCAACTACACATTCTAACCACCCTGCTCCAGGGTATAATGAAGAAAGACAATAAAAATGCATCATCTTTCATACATAATAGTGTAATATAACAACGTTCACTTTTCCTCACGGTTGTTTTCACTCAGGCCCAAAGCAACTGTAACTGTCACTGCAACTGTCACTCACTTTCACTCATCTCAGGCAGATAGACAATCATACACACATACTCTGCAGTATTTCTCTTTCTGTTTCCCCTTCTCTCCCTTTTCTATCTCTCTCCTTCTCCCTCTACTATCAGGCCATAGAACTGAAAGTAGCTTCTCCTTGCCTCTCAGATTTGAGGGCGGATTAAGGGCTGTTTTGCGTTACTGGGCGGAGATGCAGCTTTCGCTAATAGCGTGCTCAGTGCATTCTGTCTGTGCTTCAGAAAGTCCACCGTGGTGTGGGTGCATTTCCCCCCGTAATGCAGCGATTTATACACACCTGCTCCTCTCTTTATCTTCAGGTTATTTTTAGAGTTGAATGTGACAGGGATAATTATATGAGCCATATGGCGTTTTCTTATTTTTATTTGGAAAGGGCGCAGGGGTCATTCCTCTGAAGGCTGGTGGATATGAAGTTGGTTGTGTTGTCAAGGCTACTAAACATTAAAACAGAAGCCTGTTGCCATACACACACTGGATCTTTTCTTTCTTTTTTCATGAAGCCTAGTTCTACCTCTGAATCCTGTGTTTTTTCCCACAGCGCGCAGGCAGGACTGCCGCCGTGGGCTACACATGGCAAATTGTGGTCACTCACTCATGGACGACCTTTGATGGATGTTTTGTGGGACGCATGTGCAGGTGGTACGGCACGACATTTTAAAGCACAGCTTTATTGCCTAACGTTGCTTTAGGTACCCCTAACATGTTCGCGTTTCGCCTACTTTACTTAACCTAGTTAGTGCGTACGGATCGCCTACTTTATTAACCTAGTTAGCGCGTATGGATGCTATCCTGCACGCATGAGTAGGCGTTAAGGACACACAGCTACGACCACCGATACAGATGTATGGACACACGGAGGACAAAAAATAACGTTACAGAGGTGAGGACATTCCATAACTAGCTAGCTTTATAGTTAGTACAGATGCGCCGTGGGTCTGGACGGTTTCGTGCTTGTTGTTCTTTCGTCGTGTCGGAACGGGACAGTGACTCCCTCTAGATAAGCATGTGCTGAGAGAAGTATCAAGCGAGAGACTTTGCAAACGGCGCTTCTGTGCCGAAGTTTGCGGTGCCGAGGCGTTGAATTGTGTCTTTGGTGATCTCTGGAGGCTGCAACCTCCGCACTCTTCTCTGCCGGAGACCCCCATCCCCCAACTACCCCCACTCCCACCCACCAACCGTGTCCCATGGAGGGGAAGCTCTTGCTCAGACTGTAGAAGTGGTGCATTTCTGGCTCTGTGCCACCGGAACATTCTCTCAGGAAAACAAGTGACTGTGCGTCAGGTGAGTAAGAGGGAGCATCCGGCGCCCGCGCCAAAACAAGTGTCAGGGACGACGTTTCGCAACATGAGTGCTTACTGGGGGGGAAAGACACTGTCCAACAAATAAAAGTACAAAATGTATTATTCCCCCAAATGCCGCCTGAAGACTATGTGTCAGCCGAGGAGTTCTTACCAAATCAGCTACATGGATGAAAAACGAGAGCATACGTCTGAGTCATAGCACTCCAAAGGCTCATATTAACCTTTTCACTGCCCAAAAACCTTGCTGTCTCTTTGAAAAAACAAGGAATAATAATTATAACAGTCAAGCCATGTGTTTGAGGGACTGCTGGGTGGCTAATCCTGTGAAGGTACTGTTGTAGTGCATGGATGGGCCCCATACTCTGGTTCTGAATCTGAACCGTGCCAGTGCCAACTGTGGCTGACAGACCCAGCTGGCTCTATTGTCACTCAGGGAGAGTTTTAATGAGCCAGGATTACAGCGTCACACTGCTCACTAGCGCCACCTGTAACCAGCTAACCCCTGTCCATGCTGACTGCCATCTTTCATATATTACAGTTACTAATAATTAAGCGTCTTTGAGAGAGACAGCTAACTTTTAATTGCTAACAAAAATTAATTGAAACAATACATGCTTAACTGATAAAATATGTTTACCTGTCTGTTGCCACATTCTGACAAACTGAATGAAAGCATTGGGGGTGGTGAGAGGGAGTATTGATCATTGATTTTGGGTGGAGTGCCCTCAGGTTAAAAAAAAAACAATTATCAGAGAGGAGCACTTGGTCATCAAGGGCAAAAGGGGGTAGGGTCTCTATTGCTTCTAGCCTCCCCCTCTGCACATGAAGATCCCTGGCATCAGTACCCACTGACTTGGTCAACTGCATAAGTCTGCATTTTCACTGTTGATATGTGTCCAAAAGAAACAAAGAACTTCAGCTGCCTGCCTTGTATGGATGCATTTTTAAGCCTTCCCTGAGCTTCTGAGACAAACATATACTATGATAATACATACAGACTCAAGGGCGGCCCTCCACTCTCAGCTTGAAACAATCATGCGTCCAGTTTAAACTGCAAATAACGGCTTTGGTGTATGCTGTCATTCAGACTCATCAGACACGCGAGCATCCCTCCCTTCTGAGCGAGTAACGCGTGTAATGAAGGCAGGTTTACACCGCCTGCTTCTCGTTTAACCTTTCAGTATATGTGGGAATGAGGTCCCAGAACAAGTTTTCATTTCTGAGCCTTCATGGTCAAGGAGGTAATAGAATAATGTTGGGTGTGCAGCAAGCAAAAATAGCAAAAAAATCAATAGCGAGCGTTTCGCAGCGCAGCAGGCTCGACTGGCAGAGACCGCGGTACCATATGGAGGAGAGAGATGGGAAATGTATACCAACACAAAACGGCGCCAGGCAAAGATCAAGCAAACATTGATTAGAAAACTCAGAGGCGTTAAAATTCAGTCGCCGGGAGAGGCGGGCACTGTGCGGAGCTCCTGCTGCGGGCTCAGTCCAGTGGAGTGTGGAGTGAACCAGATTACAGCAGGCCTTCAGGGACGGCCAATCGGAGAGCAGCGCAGAGTCTTGGATTATGGTGAGTGAGAGGGAGAAGAACGGGATTGGACAGGTCATCTTTTCTCCCCTCTGCAGCTTTATAAGTGAGTGAGTGCCAGTGAGACGAGCATGTGTGATGAGGAGAGAGCCGACCAATGATATAACAACACAGAACTCCACTAGTGAAACAGACGCTAAGTAAGATAGATGTTCTTGATAGAGAGAGACATCCTCCTAACTAGATTTTTGGATCAAGTTTGTAAACTGTGTCACCTTTTATGTCAAAGAAAAGACAGGAAGCGTGGCAGAAAGAGTTTGGTGGAAGAGTAAAACACTAAAATAATGTTTACTAAGACCGAAGAGTAGTCTGGACTTGTGAAACCCATGGCCATGGTCTTGGTGTTTTAGAGAAGTACTGTATATCAGTGAAGTTCCCCTGACTGAATGGCTCTGAGCCCTATTAACATCACGTGATGTTGTCAACCGGGATGGATAAAGCCATTCCCAGTTGTGTGACTGTATATAAGCAATAATGAGGAGCACACATTGTGCAAGTATAGGTTCATATGGAGAAGGGAGTGGGACCCAAGGGGAGCCTTGCAGTACCCTCGTAGTCACAGAGCATAGTTGAGAGAGAGAGAGAGATAGAGAGAGATGATTATGAAGAATGTCTCAATGGGGAAATGAGCATTGAATTCGCAGATGGAGGAACTGCAGAGCCCTGTATCTCTAGCTACACGAGGTATTCAGGGATTAACTGTCAACAGTCATGGGTTCACAGACATGCTAATGATGTAATTTGGTTTTTATATGACTGCCATGTGGTAGCCATTAGTGAAGGCAAACCAATCAAATTACAAGTCAGGTGGCCAATGTTCTCATTAACCCAGGAACACACTACTAGAGGAAGGGTAGCGGATGGGCGAGTGCCATTCGCAGGTAGACATGTATAACTGTGTAGTTTTCTGTTCAGCGTTGGATCCAGCTGTAAAGATATTCCTTGAATGTGACCAGACCAAAGCAAAGTACACTTTCCTTTGATTTGACCTTAATTATTAATTCACTCAACTAAATATGAATTATTCAGATGTGCAATAACCCCCTGATACACACTCACTCCTCTGGGAAGGGAAAACCCTGGGACAGTTTTAAAAGGATGCACCCAGAATAAATACTGTGTTTGTGTCTAGAATGGGCTGGCGCTTGGAAGGCTAATAGTCCCTGAGGTTTCCGTTCCGAATACTATTTTCCAGTAAACATCAAATTAAATTCAAGCTCTATATACACACGCACGTTAAATAAGTAACTGTGAATTAAATTGGTCAGTGCTTCAAAAAGTAACCCTCGTACTGTCAAAGATTGCCCTATAAATTATAGCTCCCTTTCATTGACTTTGTAAGGAGCTGGGGTGTTCATCTGTCCAATTATCCGATGATTTATAATGCAATTACATCTTCTCACTGCACGTCATACCATTGTCTGAAACATGTAAAAAATGTTTCCCATATTTTAAAGACCCCATTGTTAAATTTTAAGGAAAAGCATTTGTTATGCCTATATGGAACACTAATTGCACTCACAGATGGCTGTTATTTTGTGTAAAGTAAGCACTATACACTAAGCAGCACAACAGTGATTTCCCTTATTGTCAAAAGCACAGTTTTTGCATAGGAAAACAGGGTGAGAAGTGCATTGGTATCATTATTATTTTTTGTTGGCAGCACCAAATTTGTCACTCCACTTTTTGCTGGGTAAAATTTAAATGAACTGAATGATTAAGAATGAACTCCAAAGCCACACATTTTATTTGCCACTGACTAAAATAGATTAACATATGAAATGCCATTACAGTAATTGTGTGTAATTAATAATTACAATTTGAGATTAATTACATGACAGGTATTAATATGCCTTTTGATTACAGTGTCACCGTAGCTTTTCAAGGACTGAAACAGGAAAGAGAAATGGATCATCTGGACTGGGGTGAGAAGAAAACTGTTTAAAACACTCCAGCTCCATTTGGCATGAACCAACGTCCAACGCCCATTTTCCTGAACCCCCCTTTAATTTATAGCAGCCTCTCCCAACGGAAAGCCTCCCAGCAACAGTCCACCAGAACACATCTGGCCAAGCGAGGGCGAAGTCTGTCATTACCACATTCGTGATGTGTGTGTTTGGAGCACGCACACCCAGTTGGTCTATGAAGTCTCCCCCGGAGACCAAACGCTAGGCCTGCCTCGCTTGACTGGCTTTCCAAAAATGAGGGAACATCGACATGAAAACATGCAGTGGTTTAACCGAGGGCTGTGGGGCCTCATCAGCAGACCTGCCTGAGAGACTTTGCGGCATGTCGGTCCCGATTCGCGGGCTCCTCCATTTTTCTCCCGGTTCGGTGTACCAGCAGCACGCAGCTGCTAAAGGTTCCTTTATATCAGAAAGAAATCTACAGACATTTCTATTTTTACTCTGATGAAAAATGAAGCCTGTGCTCGAAGCAACAGCGAAAGGTCGAAACGGCAACATGCTGACATTTGGTTCCCATGCCGTAAAGTGACTGTCAGGTAATACCAGCAATAATGTGGGACAGTATACAGACATACCCCTCAATATCATCGCCAGTCCAACCTAGGAGACTTGGAGTAGAGACAAGAACAGTTTGTTGATTTGTGGATTGTCAGTCGCAAGCATGCATGTTGAATGTTAAATTAACTAATTGACTTTTTTTCAAATCGCAAACCGTTCAAGATAAAAGATCACCAATGGTACCTAGGCTACTGCTCTGAATGGGTAGTAGAGGGGGCAGGCGGGGCTTGTTGTCATTCACTTTGCTTACTGTCAGTGAAAAGATAGCCGTCACATTGAAAAGCTCAATGAAAACACTGCAAAACCACACATCGACATCTATGATGTTAAGCTACGTGAGAACCAAATATCCGAGCACACAGCATACAAGCATCCGACTTTGCAGTGAGACCTCATCAGTGTGACTGCTGTCCAGCTGAAACCACAACAGCTTTAGCTGCTAAAATAGTAACAAAAGACATGCTTCCCGTAAGCATGGACCTACTGGCATTTGTTGAGCCTGGATATACTCCTGCGTGATGTGTTGTTGAACGAAAAACCATCACAGCTTGACTTGAACAGAGTGAACTGGTATATTCCAGTTTGTGGGCACGTACAATGACTTTAAATCACATTATGCAAATGCACCACAGTTCGGCATAATTTGTATAGTGAGAAAGCAAACTACCAATGGTTAAAAAATGTACTCTGACAAATGCACTCTGGTCCAGACTCTTAACAAATGAAGTGGATTTGAAAACTACATCAGGGGAGTTTCTTCAGATAATCCTCCTTGGTCCAAAGGCACTGCAAAGGATGATGTATTTTTACCCCCGCCACTAATATGTTTAACAGAAGCATTGATTGTGTGGGCTTGGACATGGTCTGAATTATCCCCCCTGCTAACGTCGTGGCTCTCGATCTTCCTGGGGAGGCACATTAAGGAAACCAGCCAGGGTGGCCACTTTATGAATTAAAGGATTGATTGATTGATTTTTATTTTAAAAATCAAGTCTGCGTCCAGCTTGCACGTTTGGGTCCTGCTGTTCTCTCGGCTTGATTTATGGCAGCATGTTGCACACAGCACGCGATGCTGACAGTCGCCGTTTCTCTGAACTGCAGAAGAGGAACTACAGTAAAAGAAGAGAGCGACCGCTTGATATTTTCCGAAAGCAGAGGTTTTAATTGCACTATTGCTAACACAACAGACCTTGCAGCGGAAGCATTCATTTATTTGCCCCCCTCCACCCCCAGGAGAAAAGCTAAATCTATTTTCGGCGTGCCGGTAATACTTTCCGTGTCGGCACGGCTCACACAAACATCGTGCGAGCCCTTTGTAGAAAGAACGGGTGGGTTATAAAAAACCAACATTTAAGGAGCACGTGACTGCCTCGACAGCGGCATGCCTGTCTACGCGCGTGCTTCTGCTGCCTCCCCATTTGCATGTTGCTGGGTAAAAGATATCATTCCTCCGCACTCAATATTTTATACCCTGTCATTCTTCCTCGTTGGGCTTGTCAGAGAAATTCTCTTGCTTGGCCGGGCTCTGCGTCGGTCGTGCCTCAGGCCGCGAGCAGAAAACGCCCCTGGCTCCGGATTAGGCTGGAGCCCAGCGCCAGGGAATCTTCTATGACCGAAAACGGCCATTGTCCCTTCAGCGTTCCTCCTCTTCCTGATTTAGGCCCCCAAGACTTCCTCTCGCTCAGTTCCGAATGCCGTAGCCATTTTTCTTCCTCGAGCACGGTGGGTTTACGTCATCGCACGACCCGCCCCGTAAGCTAGAGCCTCGTTTGGAAACAAAGCCGTTTCCGTTTTTTCCCCCGGCAGTGCGCTCCGGTAAAGTTCACCACTGTATGGCGCTCATGGCAACAACAAGAGCACAGAAATATGTCTGTCCAGTGCTTCACTTATTGCTGCGGTGTGACTGTTTATTCAAAATGATGCATTTGTAAATGGTGATTATGAGGCTGGCTCTTCGCACCCCACAGCCAACACCGTACAGCCAAACATGATATAATTCTACTGTTGCGATTAGGCTGTGGTGGACTGGGGTAAGGCCTGGCACAGTCTACTCAAATGGTATCGAGCTGAAGAGTAACGGATTTCTGATATATAGTTCCCGTTTCTCTTTTAATCACCCCCCCACCCCATTAATTACAGCTCACTCACACTCCCAAACCCCCTGCCCCTAGTCCATCTTCCTGACCGTTCAGAGACACCATCTTACCTTATGACCTAATGTGGGTTTTTTATGACGAGATTGTCATGGGCGATAGGCTACCTGTTTGTTGGGGTCATGCCCTCGGCCTCCGTGTCTGGGTTCTGGATGATTGCACACCTGCGCTGCAGTGCTAAGTTCAGGTGGCACGTCACCATGTCCGTAGTTATTTGACATGCTTTAGGCCTTTAGACACCAGTGAAATTCTTGCAGAGTTCTCCCAATTTTAAAAGGAACGCCTATTTTAAAAAACTTCAGAACAAAATCCTTCTTTCATATGATTGCATGTTTGTTGTGTATTTGATTTGGAAATTCTTTGAGACCTGTAGGAGTGCTTTCAAATTTTGCCCTCGGTTAAAGTGTTTCAATTAGCGTGTTTAGGGCCAGAATTAGGAAGGAAATGAAACTTTCGAAGCAAAAATATTCACTGTGTCATGTTGTGGTCACATTCCAGGACCTGGCTGTGCACTTATTTCTTGCATTTAAAATCTTGAGATAGAAATGTATTTTCACCTTTCCACGTAAAAAAATGCTCATCAAGACAGGTTTTGTCTGCAGGTCTAATGGGTCCCGTAGGTGAGTGAATTCCCCAAACAGGGCTGATCGCAATGGGTCTTAATCCTTCGCCTTGTTCAACTGCCAAAACCGAGCGGAGGGGAAAGTGTGAGGGAGAAGGTCATGAATCGGACTGGTCAAGGTGTCATCTGAATATCAGATGGGATCACTGTTGGGAAGCCGCTGGGTTTGTTGGTTTTTCGGCTGTTTGATGGAGGACCCTGGATTAGCGATGGCGAGCAAAGGTGAGCAAACATTTTCAGTTTGCGTTGAAATCTGCTTGATCGTGCTATTAATTTGGTTTAATAAACCAACTGCGTCACTCTGTGCCCTAATAGGTACAAAAAAGATTATTGTGTATTTTCACATTAGCTTGTTTGTTTTGGTGGTACGCACGTACTGACCAGAGGGGAATGTTTGAATTATGTAAATGTTTGCAATGTACCACAATAAGCACAATATGACCATGGGAATTTTATTCTTCATGGCATAAATAGCTATTTCTGAAATAACGCGGTTGCATTTTCTCTGAACATGAAAAGCACCTAATTAAGAAAAATGAACAATTTAGAATTCTGGGATTGGTTGGAATATGCAGAGGGTCCCCAGGACCGAGATTTGGAACCAGTGGTCTAAAGCATGATGCAGCGTTGTTGGGCCAGTCAAGACATTGAATTGTGTGCGAATTCCACAACCCCCCAAAAAACCTCAGGTCCTCTGAAGATTGGACTGAAAAAGATCAGTTACACGGGGCAGGGGGAGAATTCACAACCTCTCTTCTCATGGCAAACACAGAAAAGCCCTCACACAAAAGCCCTTCCCCACCCAAAAACCTAATCTTGCCTCCATTCGCCGATTTCAGTTAATCTGTTGTAATTTCTCCCCCTGTCGATCTGTGTCGGCTCAGACTTCAGGCTGATTTGCCCAAGGAATACGGGCCACTCCAAAACCAATGGAAAAGGATCAACTGGAAATGAATCACACCCAAGTCCTAGTGACAGGTAAAATATTGTCTGTGGATGAACGGTGGGATTAATTTATGTAGACATGGAGCTGTGGCCTGATCAGATAATCTGATGAGATAAATCGCAGATATTTCTCCTCAAATCCCTTTGTTAAGCCCAGGCTGCTTAGAAAGGCCTTGCTCACTGACAATTTTTTATTTTCCGTGTTTTTTTGTCCCAAGTGTGGACTCACTGTGTACGCACTGATTGGACAGTAACCGAGGAGGTGATAAATGAATCATTGTTCTAAACACTGCAGAAAGGAATCTTTTCTCTTACACTGCAGCTGAAAATAGCCCACTACTCGATGGGAGGGGGGAAACAAGAATCGGTGCTCTGTGCAATGTAGCCGGAATTATATTCAAGAGAAATTGATCTGGTCACCTTGCATGCAGGAGGAAGATGTGCGCCAATGTCACAGTGCGGCACAGTTTCAGGTGCGCATTAGTACGGTGCAAGTCCCCCTCAGGTACCACATAGGTGGGGTAGTGCAGTGGTGTAGGTCTCACGTCAAAAGTGTGTGTGTGTGTGTGTGTGTGTTGGGGGGAGGGGCAATATTGCTTGGTGACTGAGAAGGGTCAATGGCTGCGCAGTTCCCCAACGGCTGCGCAGTTCCTCATAGGCTGTGCAGCTCCACTGGCGGACAGCAGACAGGAAAGTCCTTGGCTTCCCCAGCCTTCAGCACAATTGTTTTTCGGTCCTTTCCATTCTTATAACCCAATTGCCTTTCTGAACTGAGTTATAAAGAAAAAAATGGGGATTAAAGCATCGACAACAGACCGCTGATATTCATGTCTGTTCACATACCGGCTGTTTTCATCCACTGCCGTCCTCCTCTCCTGCTCCTGCGCCCAGCCTGTGTCTTCAGCCGGGGTTAATGGGCAGTGCTGTATGAGCAGAAAATGTTTTTGCAGGAATGAAGGCCTGCAGCGAGGCAGAACGCTCCTGCGTCGTTAGGAGGGCGCCGCGTTTGAGTGACCCATAAACAAACATCCGATCCGGATCAATACGCCGCTCGGCCTCGCAGCCTTGACTCGCTGACCATGAATCTCACAGGGCCGCCCCCTTCCTCATTAAATTATAAAAGGCCCGCCAGCCGTGAAACGCCATGAGCGAAGAACGCCGCCGCCGTCGTCTAAAAATAGACCCGAACAAAGAGATGCTTCTCCACGCACATTGTTACTCGAGAACCCTTTTAACTTTGTCTGAATCCCTAAGGTCGGACAGACGTGTCCTCTTCAGCTCAGAGCTTACATCTGTACACGCGCCACTCGCGAAAACGCTTACACCGCCGTCGATGGCTCGGGCAGGGTATGTTTTGTAAAAGCCGCAGCGAGAGACAAGGGTCTTCACTTTTGCCTTTTTTATTCGTTACCCCTTTATTCAAATCTGCATTGCAAATTCTCTCGAGCTGGTGCCACTCTGGACTAAAATGGAAGCTATGTTTGTGTCTGAGGCTTTTTAAAAAATCATCGGCCTTGCACTCAGGAAGATAACATTGTTGTGCAATAGGGGGGAAGAAATGTCTGTCACGGTTACTCAAGTGAACCCCACTTCTCAAGTGGTATGTGTCAGATGAGAGTCGTATTACCCACTGGTGTGTCTGGAACAATACTCATTTTATGGTTCTTTAACATTTTAGACATAGGTTTTTTGTTGAGAGTTATCTATCCATTTTATGTTCATCTATCCATACTGGGTGGATCCATGTCCAGTGATTAATCAGTCTTAGGGTTATGTATGGAAAATGGCTGACTGGCCGAGTCAGGGTGGCGCTGAAGGAGCGTAAAGGCCTTTAAGCGGCGGGGGTGCGGAGGCCGTGAGGCAGTCAGATCTGCGCCAAATGGTGTCAGAGACCCCGCTTCCGCACGGCCATTTCAGGGGCCGCGGCGTAAATACAGCCCATCTGTGACACCATCTGCAGCCGGGCGCTATATCACCAGCGCGGCCGAGTGCCAGCACGCGGGCCACTTTGTCTCCACGCGAGGGGACGGGCAGCTAAACGCGCTCATTAACTTATCGCCGCCGCTTCCCGTTCCAGCGCGCCGTTACTCCCGGCGACCGCGGTTCGTCTGCCGCTGCGTGAGCGCCGGCCCGAGCAGGAGGCCGGCGGTGATTCATCTCCCAGAATCCCCAGCTTCTCCACCCTTCCATCGCCCGGTGTACAGTGTCTATTTATTTGTTTTTTTTTTTAAGGTGCTGTTTTATCACACTGTGAAACTGGATGATGTCATTTCACACCGGGGATGCATCTCATCTCTCCGTCCTGCACTTTGCCCTCAATTCCTGTTCGCATTTGGCTCCCGCTCTGCGCTCTGCTGTGCCTTAGATTGCCGCACAAAGGACGGCTTCGTCGTCAGTTGCAGTGCGCTTCCGCAGGCGGTTTCATGGAGCCGTTAGTGCTTTTTGATTTTATTTTCCGTTAAGTAAAAAAAAAAGAAAAACAAGAATTCTCAGATGCAGGAGGTACTCAGTGTTTCCCCTCTGAGAGAGCGGTCTGACGATAACCCTGCGAATGTGATTCATGTTTTTCTGGAACGGATTTTAATGTTGACCTTGTTATTGCGCGCAGTGAAAGGTACTTGTTTGCTGCTGGCTGCAGAAATTCCATCGTTCCCAATCTATCAGGGCAAAAAAATTTAAAAAACAGTTAAAAAGAACAGATCATAGAAATTGACTTCTGGGGAAAAAAAACACCGGAGTGTGAGCCAAGCCTATTGCATCATTCTTAGTTATTCCTCAGAAAGCCTGCTAAATGTGAGTTCTGTGTGCAGGGATTCCCTTCTCCACTGGACACAGGAAAGCATGACAATACCTAGTGTGGATTAAACCCGTGTTTAACGGTGTCGTATAACACACAGCCTCCAACCGTCCCATAAATTCATCGCAATCACATTCTGGGTGGCTGCAGGAAATACGTCCATATTTCCTGTGCCGGGACTAAAGCTGAGCGCAGTCTGAGAAGGGCAGGACATTATTAAGGGTTGTTTACTTATTGGAGCGTGAGTGAATGGAAGCGCACGCACCGAAAGCTATCGCATTTAAAGGGGCCCGAGGGCTGCGCGCTGAAATAATAAAACCCTCGCTGGACGGCCTTGCAAATATCAGCGCTGGAAAATGAGCCCCGGGCCCACAGGGCTCAGGCAGCGGCGCGGCGCTAAGCAGGCCCAGTCCCTCACCCTCGCGGGGCCCGCTTTTTAAAGGGGGCTGGCCCTTTCCAAACAAAGGGCTTTCCACGGTTTAGCGTTCTGATTCTGCGGCGCAAGACACTGTTTTAAGAGACGTTGGCGTGGAGGCGTGGACATGGGGGGTCATTAGAATAAGCTTCTATCTGTAGAAATTTTGAGGGTTACACTACTTGGACTACATGCCACAAAGCCAACAGAACACTGTCACTGACATAACGCCTGTCTTAACCAGTAATGACAGCAAGCTAATACTCACAACAAATGCCAGAACACTACCAAAATGTAAGTAGTGATAATTTTGACTTATGTAAAATTTGAAGAATACATTTTGACACTGTTACTACGCTTATCATAAACTGTAATTGGTTATCATCCTTATCATGCTTATAACAGTGTTATGTAGGCTTTATGTGTACAGTTCAAGCAACTGTTACCCTTTTGCAATATCAAGCTTTAGAATAGACTAATCCTTTTTATATTATTGTTTTGTATTGCATATTTTTAGCAAGCCTTAAAAAGTAACGTCAGGTGTTTTGTCTGTTTGAAGCAAGACAGCCGAAAATTCCCTTTTAAATAACTCATCTTTGACAAAAAATGTGATTCCCATAACCCTAAACTCACATGCTGTTATTGCTGTGGATTGTTCTGGAACAGCAGAGGGCATTAGCATGACCCACAGCCTCCAAGGCCTTTAACTCATTCATCTGTTAGTTCATTTAACTGAGCCTCTGCACTCACTTGGCCACACATTTCAGACCAAAGGAACCAATGAAAGAATAAATAAACCACAACAAAGCATGCACAGCATGAAATGGCTTTATAAATGGGGTCCTGGGTAGGGGCATCCCTTTTTAACTGGGATTAAAAATGAATGTTATTATGAGTTTTTATTTCTGAACATTATTGGCTTTTATTTTGGAAAACTAGTGAGATTTGTTAGCATTTCAGTTGTCAAAGGAAGTCTATTCAAAGGTGGAACCATTTTGCATTCCACATCTCTCCACAGTATTGTGTGTTCCGTGCATTGGATTTCAGTCCAGAAAAATCCCATGATAATTATCCCTGCAGTCAGCTGCAATATTCCTGTATAGCATGCATAGTGGGCATTCAGTTCATACAAAGCCGTGTTTAACAAAATGCATTCATAGTCCCAATGTAAAAATAAGCACTTGGCTAGATGGATACAGAATGACTGTGGAAAGGCCACAGTCTGGGTTCACATGCATAAACTAATGTTCCTTTTTATTCTGCATGGCAGTGTGCATTTCTCTCTGCATGGTGCCAGCTGGTGGGAGCAGAGGAAACCAGCTGGTGTAAGGTACAAGTCATTTGGGCACCACTGCGATGATCCCAGGTGGGGGTGGGGGGGACTGCTGGCTCTGAGTGGTCTCCGACAGGCTGAGTTATCATCCGAGTAGTTTATGATGCTAGCATTCCAGGATGTTCCGGAACATCACGCACTGATTCCAAACCAGACACCTTCACAGTCCCCAAAGAGTGGATAACGGAATAAGACCACAAAATGTGGCAGCTGTTAACCAGCTAAGTCAATTAGAATCTGTCATTATCCCTACGTACAGCCATTTCCGTTGTTTCAAGTTCAGTCTACCCTCAGGGCCTAGGCATACTGACTGGCCAGAGGAAGGCTGCTGCTGCTTATGTAGAATATATGACATGCTAGTGTGGCAGATCGGCACTGAACCACAAAAGTACAGTTTCTTGCTCAAAACCATCTGCTTTATTCCCTCTATATTTAAAGTGCAGTCAAATCATAATCATTAAGGCTATGATGGTTATGATGGCAATTACCTAACTGAATTCTAGTCCAATTCTATTTTTCAAGCATAATGATTGTCGAGGGTCGATCATGCATGTCACGTCATAACACTTCTCATTAACGTGAATGTAAAATTTTAATATTGGCTTAAAGTTTATAAATGGCCATGCCATCTGGGATCAAAGTAAAACCACATATCATCAATAATGTTATATTTTGTAATCAATGCGAATAACAGTAATGAAACACCTCCTTTTTATCTACTGAATAAATAAATGACCACTGAGTCTCCATAAGTCCCGTTGCCTTTCAGGCAATACATGCTTTGCATGGCGTTTTGTCCAATGCATTGCAGCAATGCTTATTTTGAATTTATAGTTTTACTTGAAGAGCAACTGGAGTCTGTCTGAACTCAAACTTTTAATTAATGTCGGTTTCGAAGATGTGCAGTACCAGGGAAATACGTCATCCATTCAGACATAATTTAATTAAAAGCAACTGCTTAAGGCTCAGTCTGTTTCAAGGAGGTAAAAAAACACTCAGAGCGGACAAACATATGATGGATAAATATTGATTTATTTTTACGTATCCTGCAATAAAACACAGAGATCTCCTGGGAGACCATCCTCCCTAACGTGAACAAATTAATGGAGAACGGCATCGATTTCTTGTTGGTCTTTACAGATCTGCTCATGTTGAAAGCGCTTCAAAGCAGTTCAGCCACTGTACAAAGTCTAGAACTCGGGTGTTTAAAATCGCTTGAATGGTAAAAAGGAAATTAGTCATATTTCTCCTTTTCAAAATTAAAATGTGCGGGCTAAACCCCGAGACTAAGCAGCGCTTATTGCCCGTACACAATCACCCTGCAATGGTGCTTCGCTCTATATACTCTTTATGTTCCAATATTCTCATCGCATACTAATATGTTTCACTATCTTAAAAAATAACAAAATCTGTGTTAATATGAATTTGGTGTTGGTAATGCTTGGACAGAAGTAGAGCGACTATACGTCCCATGCTGTTTCAGTGAACCAATTAAACACGCAGTGGACACGCATAGGCCTACATTCTGTAAATCTTCCATCTCATATGTTGCGCTATGTATTGGGTAGTACATTAATTGCATAAAGAATTACATCTTCTGAAAATGTCGTGCCGGCCTGCAAAGAACAGTACACTGTACAACATTGGATAAGGGCGTCTGCAAAATGTAATGTCATGTACTTTAATATATAGCCTAATGCGAAACTTAAAAAGACCCTGCTCCAATCGCCTGTACTCTTGTCATTTTCGTTTGTCTTAACAGTGCATGATATACTTATAAGTGGCCCACCAATTATTTATCGGCTTAAAACGTTACTTCTGACGGGGTCTGAGCGCCCCGCTGCCTGACCGGTATGAAAATTGTTGGAGGATATAGTTGCTCTCGTTAGACTTGCAAGGGAAAGTCAGCGCTCCGGTCTGTAGAGGTCTCCATCCTTCAGCATCCTCCTACACTGCCGCTCTCCTCATTGTGTGCGCAGAGTAGGGAATCAGACGAGCCAAGCGCGCACAGAGCCTTAGAAGAGCCCGAGACAAGCATCTTCACTAAAACCGCGAGGAACTTTTAATGTAACGGCTATTTTAACGGAATCGAAGAGAAGAAAGCCCAGCATGTTTTTTTAAAGATCTGGCCATTCGAATGGCGTGAGACATGTCGCCCGCGGACGCAGTTAAAAGCAAAGGTCCATTTATTTTTCCCCCTGAATTTCTCCTGGACTGCTCCGCTATGAGTGTGCATTTCTGTGACTCAAATGCATTTTAAGGGAGTCAGAACAGATTCCTTTCGGCTTGCTAGTTTGGGATTTTCTGTCGAAGTGGCTACCGTCATGTCTGGAACATTTCGTTCATTGTTTTTAGGTAAGCTATATCCGGCATAAAGCACACCTACATACCTACCAAAGGGGAGCACAAAAACTTTCTATTGTCTCGTAGCCTACTTATGCGAATGGGTAACGCAGGTAATCCTCGGTTTGAAACAGAGTGTATTCATCTGTTTAATTTATGTTTGTTTTCATTATTGTATAGTTTATATTGTGTGTTAAGTGTTATTAAAATGGAAATGCCTGATACATATTTTTTAGGGTGATATTACAAAATTTTCAAATGCCGTTAGTTGGCAGTGCCTCGCTATATCCTCTGTTGTTTCAACATTCTTTGTGTTTTTGCAACAAGAATATATGAAATGTTCTGAAAGTAATACATACTGTGGCTGTCTGAAGGTTTTAAAAATTTTTGCAAGCATATTTCCTTATTGGGAAATTAACAAAGTTGACTTAATTAGTCTTGCTTAAAATTCCCCTTCCAGCAGGCGTCTATATGGCAAATTGAAAACAGATGCTTCTCTTTCTTCCCCTGTGTGTCTGCGCTTTACAAAGCTACAGTAAACGAAATATGTGCCGAATGAGGAGAAAATCAACGCGTTGTGTATGATTGTGTTGCACTTTAAATATTGGAATAAAATGGTTTTTTTTCCGTCCGGAGCAATTAGAATACCATTAGCCTACTGTTTCACAAAACGCACATTGCCGAGGCAAGCTGCTCAGTTCATATAGCATAATGTGTTGTGACATCAAATGGCAAAAATAGATACACTCATTAAATTGCCAGTGGTGGGGGACCGACGACAGTGGCTGGTGCTAATGGAAGTGTCCACGAGGAAGAATGTCGGGCTATCGCGTGTCCGCGTGTGCCGGGGTCAGAGCTCACCAGGCGTGTGTGAGGCAAGCTCTCGAGACACTGAGCCTTGTCTCTACCAGTTTTATCTAAAGGGTTTCTTTTTGGAAAGACAACGGAGAGTGTACACTTTGTGCGAATCCTTTGTCTTGCTTTGTATAGATATACCGATCTAGGTTTCGTATGCCCAGGATTGTTTTTTTTTTTTCTTGTGGTGGTATTATAATCACTGCACCAAACTTTGCCCTTCGATCAATCATATGTCTCCCGCGTTTAGATAGACATGCATAATGAGATGCGTTTAGCCTGGCTTTTGCCCATCGGCTCGATGATGGGCTTTGTGTGCATTTCACTCATTTAATATATCCATTGCAGTTCTCTTTGCATTCTTTGTGCAGTAGCGGAACCTTAGCGCACGAGAAGGTCAAAGATGTCCAATCAGATGGGACAAAGAAACACTGACCTAGCGTTAACATTTCATGTGAAGTTTCTTTCTGTTCTGTAATTGGGAATGCAGGCTTGCATCATCCATAGTAGACTACCTGTCAGCGTGTCACGCTGCGAGTCCTCCTATTTTTGGCCAGGTATATTACGTGTGCGGGCTCTCAAATGATGCAGGGGCACACTACCACAAGCTCGGCTGAAGCAGTTGGAGGAGCGGGGCACGCCACAGCAACGAGCCCCGCCGTCCGAGGGTCGACGGTGCTCCCCGTTATTCGCATTAGTGCCGCGCGCTAGACGAGCTGTGAAACAAAGACCGCGCAGCGTTAGCAACGTAGATTTCATCATATTCACAACAAACATTAAAAAGCGCACACCGCTTCTTCCCCGCTGTGCACTCTGCTTTGTTTCTTGTTAAAAATGTTTATACACCGTATTTTCTTACTGTGACACGATTGTGCCTTAGTGTGAATTTAGTCACCTCTTTGTCTGTGATACCATGTACTCGTGGAAGCATATTCATTTATTCCAGTTCTGATAATAGCCTATAACAAATACAATCTTCATATGATTTATATCATTTTAATTATCAAACATGTATTTTTTAAAAAATAGTTTAGAGCAGTTTCAAAAGCTTTGTATTAAAACAAGGACCGTGGAGTACCATTTGTGGTCACTTAATATTGCAAATCCTTTTTCCTGTATTGTCGCTCTAGCTGCCTCATCAGCTGTTATAGATGTGTGTTTTCTGATTGGTGCACAAGCTCAGCTCCCTCTGAGCTAGAGTCTAAATCATAGTGAGAGCTTTTTAAAAATAAATTATCTATATTAATTAACAGTGCTAATTTCCTCCTCATCCATCTTGCTTTGGACAGCTAAAGGCATCCAGATTTTTTCAGCCCCCAGTGGAAAATGGTATTAGGTATACATATTACAAATGTGTGCTGCAATTTACCATTGTCAAAGACGTCATGTAGTACGGTAAAAAAAAAGTCTTTATATAGTACAGTAAAATGAACTCGAGAGAAAAGAAAATAAATCCCCAAGCCAGAATACTGCGGATGAAGTGTATTGTAGATGATGAATCACCTTCCCTGTAGTTTCCAGAGAAAATGTATGGCTTAAGATGAAACTTTAAAAAGAACTTTTCAGAAAATAATAACAGAATAGTAAATTAATTTATTTTAAAAAGTACAATTTCTTTTTGGAGTTATTTTTTTTATTTATAGATTTTCCCTCTTGTATTTTGTGTTGAGGCTTGTCTTGACTCTTGTAGTACTTACCACTCAGTCACCGTGTTCAGTGAGAGGTCTGACTTGTTTTAATATTTGACCGGGACCTTACTGTCTATTGATGGCATTGGGTTTGTACAGCAGGTTGCAAGGAATGCGCAGGTTAAGGATACATGTGTTGCTTGGTCTATATGGAACCTTTAGGGTCACGAAATAAGAGGAACCCCTTGACCGGGAAGCTACTGAATGGCATCTCACTGTTCTTCCACTGAGCCACCCTGAACCAAAATTTCTCTCTCTCTCTCTCTCTCTTTTCTCTCTTTTCTCTCTCTCTCACTTTCTCAGTCTCTCTTACTGTCTCTGTCTCTCACTCTCTCACACACAGTATACAATACATTATAATATATAGGCTATTTAATTAAAATAGCATAATATTTAGGGGTGTGGGACAATTATATAATTATATCACAATTATTTCAACATCAGACCTCGGTGAAATGCGTATTTGTTTTGTATTCGAATACTTTTCTACACTTCACTGATTTTGTCTGATGTATTGGAACCAATGAAATACTGTCAAAAAATGCAAACCCCACCTCCTTGTCATATTGGCTGGTTCAATTACACCAGGCAAGATCAATAGAACTCAGAAAATTATTTGAATTCAAAGCAAAAACATATTTGACCCAGGTCTGATCAACGTCATATCATCCAATTGCTTTTAATTTAACTCAGGCAAGTATTTGTCATTGAACTACGAAGCCATTTCTGCGTGAGGGAGAGTGGTAGAGCCGCAGCGACTGCTGAACTCTTTGCTCACCCGGTTTCTTCACGGGTTCATTCCTCAACTTTGCCATTGCTTTCAATTCAGGAACTGTTGTAATTGGTCACACCAATGGGAGGGGCTCGGGGCGCACGCCCCGGTCAGGTGGATCAATGCTGTCATTGGCTAATAGCTACAGAGCCCAATGTTGAAAATTGTTAGATATGAGTAGCTGCAGCTTCAGCGAATGGCATGTTTTCAACTTAATGAGAGCTGAACCAAAGCAACGAATCGTTACATGGAGGTGAGTCAGTTCCTTTCGTTCACCAAAGGGAGTCGTTCAAAAAGAACGAATCATTCAGAAACAACAGGCCACTAGTGCATTGACTCCTCCCTGGCTCACTTAATGCTCTGCATTGTGTCATCATGGTGATAATACGAACCATCGCCAGGAAACTGAATGGTTTTCAGATGTTTTATTTTCAGTCTGTTGTTCTGGCAGATCCATTGCAGCTTCCCGATCTTTTGCAATGTGCAGATTTCACAAGCCCTTTGCCTTCTCCCAGTTCACTTGGGGGTATTCAGCCAGCAATGCGGTAGATGCATCCAGCTGTATGACTTCACTTCCATATGAAATATGTAGTGACTCAGGATTAGCATTAATGATGTTATATTAAAGCGAACGCAAGGAGTTTTGTATGGAGAAGTTTGAAAATGTCACATCGTACCCATGGGGTCCTAATCTGTGCGTTGCAAAATTAGCAGTGTATTTATTTTCTGCTCTGTTGCGGTTGACCTGGTTCTTCTTAATTAATAAATATGACATTAACACGTTATGAAAAAGCACATAATTTAATTTCATCCATCCATTACAATTGCTCTTTTGAATATGCCCATAGAGTTTTATATATACACATTCCCATAGCCTATAGGTCTGTGGGTGATGGTTTTTATGGGACTTCTGTTTTTATCTGGCTTTTGGCTCGTTTGAGAAGCTGGCTTGCAGCTGTAAGCTTGCATCCTTGCTTCTACTGCCACAGTATTTTGTTATATTTAAAGCCTCAATATAACGTGTACGAGGGCAGAATTCCTTCCCCTCAGTCTGCACCACCGACTCTGCTGAGGTTTATGAGATTCAATGGGCATGTTGGAGGAGACCCTTCATCACTCTGTGGCCCCGGGCAGAGGTGGGGCTCGGAATATTGCTCCCGGGCAGAGGTGGTGCTCGGAATATCACTCCAACTGAAACCCTTGGTCACTGGTCAACACTATATCATCCTGTGGCGCTCCTGGCCCAAGTGTGGGCCGGATGGACAAGATCTGATTCAGACTGTACGTGCACCCTGCCGGCGGTGCTCTGGGTGATGTTTAGATGTTGCGAAATCGGCTGCATGTGGCCAGAGTTTCTTTTGGTGCCCGGCCAGCCTGCCGGACGGTGACTCGGACATTCCTGAGGGTTTCGCATCTATCCTCGACCACGAAAGAATGAATCGCAACGACGCTTACGCGAGTACAACTACTAAGGGGCAGGATGTTTCTTCATCCAGCAGATGCCTTTTTGCTGCCAAACGCTGGTGGTTTTGTTTATGGGGGGACACGCTCCACGCTGTAAACAAACGGACTCGTGCACAGCAGCCACTCTGAGTAGACTGGAGTGGGTGTGCTACTGTTCAGCCCTGTGGGCAGTCAGGCCATAATTAGTACAGAGCAGTGGAGCGTTGGGGGGCGGGGGGGATGTCTCCCTGTGTTCAGAAATCACAGTGACACCCCACAATCTTTCATTCAGTCTGCCCCTCCCCCTTTCCCTCTGCCACAGACAGCCACTTCCCTTTCCCACCCCCACACAGCAAACAAAGAGCCAGCACAACCTGTCTGAGGTTCATTATGCTTAATTAACACTGCTTATATTTTTAGTTTAGATTTTTAAATAAATTGAATGACTGGCAAACTATTAGGTTGGGTGGTTTGATTTTTGTTCTGTTTTTGCATGTGAAAAAAGATGAAAGAGAGTTTTCTATTTCACTTTTGTTTTTTAATCAAGAGAGCCGGTGATTTTCTTTTAATTTCCCAGTGTGGATCCTGCGTATTGTATGAATGAGGATTGAATGGAAATATTTCTGTGCCTTAGTCTCTCCCAGGAATATTTCAGCAGTGGATCAGGGTGTATTTATAACAACCAGAGACATCCCAGGTACAAGTGAAGGTCACTAGAGTGGGGAAAATGTGCATTTCACAGTTCTTTTTCTTATTCTTTTTTTTTTTTTACCTTTACCTCACATTTTTCTTTCAGGGGTTCTTTGGCAGTTCTATTTTTAGAGACTTAGTATAATTCACATTACATGCCACTGGCAAGACCACTGTTTGTTATGAAATCGGTTTTTAAACTTTCACATGATTGTCGCTTAGAGATGTGTTCTGCATATCTGGTGCACAGTTCTGTGATGATATACACAGCTTAGTATTCTGGGAAGGGTCCTTGAAACATTTGTGTTGTTGCCTGCTTTCTGACCTGAAAATTCATGCAATCCCCCCTCCCCTCCGCCTTTTAGCCGTGACTGACTAAATCACTTCCAGATTACAGTGCGACTCTCTTCCAAAGCACAGGAACTGCCCGTGTTACTTTACGACTAACCTTTGGCAGATGTTCTGCTGTGATTTAGACTGAGATGTTGTTCAGCCCACATTCGCCGAGCACGTTCATTGTTGAAACGTTAGGGGAGCTTTTCCTTTGATGTTGCTATTTGTTGTGCGTGTGCGTAGGTGAGTCAACGTTTAATGAGGTCCATGCAGGACCTTACTGTACCTGTGACAGGGGCCTTGGCTCGGGTCTGTAATCTCTGCCATTTCCACATTGTTTGCCAGAGTGAATAGCCATGAAAGTCGAAGGAGCAGGGAGCAGGGAGCAGGGATAATCTCCCTTCCTTTCAGTCTCGAAGCAGGAACGGGCCTCTCGTCTTTTCTGAATGCAAAAAGATCCCCAGACGGGCCCTGTGAGCAGCTCTGAGAAACGGAGAAAGGGAACAGAGGAGGAGAAAGGAGGGGAGAAAAACGAAAGGGAACAAAAATAACGATGAATTCCAGGCCACGCGATTGTTTCGTATCCTTTAGGCTGTTTCATATGCGCGGGGTGCTAATAATCCGCTCGACATCACGGCGTTGGATCCGCTCACGATCCGAGAAGATCAAGGACCGCACGCCCGCAAGAAGTCAGGTGTGTGGCCTTCACCCCCCTTTATCTTTGTAAATTATCTACAGTAGCTGTCAGTGCTCACCGCTGGAGTTATTAGCATTGCAGCCTACATGCTTTTTGATTTGTTTCTTGTAGCCGCTGCCTGAGCTCTTGCTGGAATGCTAAAGGAGGGCTGGCATGCTCGTCTCCCAGCAGCATTTGATCTCCACATTTCCGCGGATAGCCGGCATCTCCTTTATGAGAGGCAGAGCGAGCTGACTGCACGGAAAGTGAATAGAGAGGAGTCAGATGTATTTTCTGTCTGTGCGCGATGCACATCTCTCTCAGATTCAGGGCTGCGTGGTGCATTCATGCCACTCTGTAACAAACAGGCCTTAAAAATACATTTTTCTGAGAGCATCGGAGTTGCCGTTATGCAAGGATGCCGTTGTGACTGTGCTCCGGCGCTGACACACACACACACACACACACACACGCATGCATGCATGCATGCACACACACACACACCCATCCATGCATGCATGCACACACACACACACACGTGCACACACACAGTTCCTGTAGAGACTCTCACTCAGTCAGAAGGCGGGTGTACTCACAAAGCCTTCCCTGTGAGTATGAGATATATCTGCACTCCATCTGCGTGGATTAGAGGCACACTGAGTTTATCGCAGGGCTTTGGTGTTTGAAAGCCGTAATACGCATAGAGCTGAGGAAGATGATCTGACTGGTGTGTGGTATCCTTCCTGGGTCAGGTGGTACTTCAGGCGAGGCATCGTGTGACGCAAGCTCTAGTGAAAGTTTTATTTCAGTCTCTCTGACAGTGGCAGGAACTGAGACCAGTCACGTGATCGTTCCTGTGCCCACGTGCGGCTGTAAGACTCAACGAGGCTTCATTTCCTCTCCCACATAGAGCATTTCCTGCCCCTACGGAAAATGAGAAAACACAGAGACCTGTGCTGCAAAAAAAAAAAAAATGAAGCGATGAAAATGACATTTTTTTAGGCATCCCTGCGGCTTCTGCAGCTGGAGAATTCCGGAAGCTTGAGCGGCGGAGGAGAAGCGCGCTGCCGCACTGTTTCCTCTCCCGGCCTGCCTTTCAAATGGAAACGTTCTGTTAGCGCCGTTATCTCCCCCCCCACACGCGCGCGCTCCGCTGTCCTGGACCGCTCGCCTCTCTGCTCCCCGCGTCTGCCGACCCGGAACCAATAACACACGAGGCCCTCCTGCGCCCTGCCATTCATCTCCCTCTCGTTCCGGCAGGTTCCGCGCGGCCTGGCACGGCGTCCCCGGTCCTACCCGAGAAGGCGCGGTGCACGCGCATAGCCACACAACTCCGCTAATCGAAGTCTTTTGACTGAGGACCCTATCTGGCTGATTAGCCAGATTGGGTGTTTTTCAGTTCTGGGCCAGAACAAAATGATGCGCTCATACCAGCACTTAGCATATAAATTTTGCGACCCCTGCCCTGGTGGACCATGACCAAGGTTTTTTTTTTTGGGGGGGGGGGGGGAGCGCGTTTGTGATCTGGGGGCCTCCATGGGGGTGGGGGACAGGATTAGCATAAATTCACAACTCAAAGGGGAAACTAGATTATTAATACACAGCCCACGGCTTCCTCCACACATTAGTTGGGAGTGCAACTTAAACAGCCTGCAGGCTGTTACAGCAGATTTACGCCTGTCCAGTGAATTTCTCTGAAAGCCTCTTCAATCTACAGCGCAGATTCTAGAATCGTTCAGAGATGTTTAAAGTGTGACAATAGTTTGTGCGTGCAGCCTTTGCATGAACCTAAATCACACCGGTGCCTTGTCCGTCTAACAGACACTTAAAATACAGAAACATTTAGCTTTTCATTTTGAATAGTTTTTTAGAGGGCTCCTCGGACCAATAAAGGTAGAATGCATGAACCCGGTTGCGGTTCTGGAATGTCAATTAATTTCCTAGTTTTCACCATTATGTCCTGAGGTGTTATTTTGTATTGGGACTGTATGTGATGGATGGTTTAATATTCAGCCAAAATAGCAAGGGCTCAGCTTTTCACATGAGCGCAGAAGACTGTAAAAAGCCCGTCTCTGATCAATGGCCGTCTGCGATTGGCTGGGTAAGGCTGGAGCCCGCTAATGTGTGGCATTAGTAAAGTACCTTAACCTTTAAGCGTGGAAATGCAAGACAAACACCGCGGGCAAAACTACCTGTTTGCGCAGGAGATTAAACAAGTCCTCCAGGTGCTCACTGCGCCAGCAGGATCCAGCGCTCTGCTTTGCCGAAAGAGCTTTTTCCCCCCATTACTCTTTCCCTGCGCCTGGAAGCTGCTAACGAGCAGATGGCACGGCCACCTTTGTTCTTTCCGAGTCGTTAGACTTGACTTGTTGATGAAATGGAGCCTTTCCGCTGTATCGGCCCCATGGATGTGTATCTGTGTGATTTAACTCTTTTTTTTTTTACCCACACTCCCACGTCCCTGAATGCTGGCCGGAGATAAAGAACAGCGACTCAGCGCCCCTGACCGCTAAAAGCTCGGCGTAAGCGCCTTCTGAGGAGGCCACGGGATTTTTCCATTTAAACATTTTTTTTCCGGCCCTTTTCCGCAAGGGCGAGCGCGGGGTTCTGTCTCAGCCGGGGCGGCGGTCCGCAGGAAAAACAACCTGCCTTTTTCTTCTCCTCTGTCTTTTTTCACAGTCGTCTTTGGGGCGACTGGGCCGTCCGCGCCCTTGAGGAAGGCCGCGCCGATGCAGCCATTTTGGTTTTTGATTTGTCATCAGTGAGTCATCCTCCGTCTCTCCTCCGTGTCTGGTGCTCCTGTGTTTTCATCACCACGTGGGCTGGCAGTCAAACCGCAGACAGTCCAACCAGATGACATCTACGCAACGATGTGACCTAACCGAAGGCGTAGGGAAGCGAATGAAACCCGTCTCCCTGCTCTGCTTACTGCTGTTTTTATTGGGTGCCCTTTGACCCCCAAAAAGGAACAAACCGCCGTTTAATCTCGTAATACTCTAAATTGAGTTTGGACCCCGTTTCACCAGCGTGAATAATTTCGCTTTTTTTTTGTAATTTTGAGGAGGTCTGGAGTGGCAGCTCTTGTCTGAGCTCCAGAGCTGGTGGAGAGAAAGCAGCAACGTCCGCAGAAAGAGGCTCTTAAAATAATTACATTCGGGAGGGGATATTGCCGCGCTCTCCATGTTGGTTCGAGCTCAAAAGCATCCTGATCAGACTCCAGAATTACTGTCAATAACGCGATAATCGGATCCCGCGCGCGGATGTTATGAAGATGGACTGTCAGATGTTTGAAGGCCAGCCTTCCTTTGTGAGTTCACCTTGCCCCTCGTGGCCAATTGAAGGGAGAACAGCGAGGGGTCGGGCCGTGCCCGCGGCAGAAAGCCGTGCCGTGCCGCGGTCATTCCGTCTCTCGAAAACAAACATTTCCCATTTCAAGGAAGAGATGCCGTTTGCTCGATTAGCCTTTCCTCTTGGATGAGCTCTTGACGTTCAACAGTGCGGATTAGCCGGTTCCTCAGGAGCTTCTTGCTAATGAGGCAATTATGCCTGTCCTACCGGGGGTTCGGCTCGGCTGTAAGCAAACCGAGGGCTCCTTTGCTGTCTCAGCAAATATCAGGGCCACCGCTGCCCCTCCCTGTGAACAAAAGACACGTGAGGAGACGCTCCTCGTTTGTCGGTTAAGATTACCGGTTTTGGAATCCCATTAAATGCTTTGTTCCGTAACACGGAAAGAGAGTTGCCACAGAAAGAACCCACATTTTCCCCCAAATAATTGAAAATGACATGACTGCTGTGCACATACATGTGTGTTGTTTGTCTTAGGTTAGCGTGACTGATCTCTTGAAGTTGTCTTTGAAGTGAATTCAGAAATTCAGAGAGGCTGTTGACCTCTGGGAGGTCGGAGGTAAACACTGGAGTGGTGCAATCACAGCCGTCTTCATTTGTCATGTTTCTTCAGCTCATTTTTTATTGAGGCCTCATAAGACCCTGTTCTCTACAGAAAGGGTTGAAGACAGAGGAAATTGGTGCAGTTTGTGTGGGCTGAAGTCCCCTTACTGTCCTGCATGTGACTCATGAGAAGCCAAATTTCCATTTCTGCTTTTCACTTGAGCCTCACCCCCAGTTTTTAGAGAAGATTCTTAGTGGAGCACAGATGGGAATGAATGCGTTTAGAAAAAATAATGACCTTTTTTTCATTATTTTTCTTTACTTTCCTTTCTATTTTTTTTGTATTGCATTCTACGTTTGAATGCGAAGCCTCCAGCCCAATTAAATTAGACTGACATCAATTTCCATGCCTTTCATGCAGCCCAGAGAATTTTCCATAAGAGAATATGAGCGTTTGGCCTCTGGTTAATGTGTTTAAGGGATGCACAATTAAAATGAGCTGGAGAACGGTAAGGACAGGCTTACGGAAGCTCAGCGGGGATTATGGCGCATAGCTGTCTGTCTTCAAATGCTGGCTCACGCATCTGATTTTGTTTTAATGAATTGCCAGGCTATGCTGACAGAGAGTATTTGAGGAAGATGTAACGCGGAGAAGAAGGAAGCGTGCGAGCAATTCTCTTGACATCAGCGTCTGCCAGAATCTTACAGCCTCAGGTCTAATTTGCTAATCAGGAGTGTGTCGAAAACCGATGTGGATTGTGTACAAAAAATACCCCAAAAATTGTTATTGTACTTTTAGTTTTCGTGATATCGAATTGATTTTATCAGGTTTTTACTTACATTCAATTTTCTCCACAAAACCGCACCCACATCCTTTGGAAGTTAAAAATAACCCAAAGAATGCCACGAGCTGACAGAAGACAACCTGTATCAAATGATCGAATCGATACTCAGAAAATTTCTTTCACATTTATTTGGACCTGATGCCTGAGTGGTAGTTTGAGCTGGGTGCAGTGTCACCTTCCCAGATTTACCAGTGCACGCTCCCCTGGAATATCTGACCTTTTCTTGTGTCATCGGGTGGAAGTGTACTCGCGACAGCACTGAATTTTAAGGATACGAAACATAGTTACTCAGGCATGAATGAAAAAAGCGTTCCAATAGCGGTCTAATTGCAAAAACGGTGGATCCATGAAAAGCGCGTCAGTCTGTTTGCGGTTCAGATGTCTGTTAACTTAGTAGCCTCATATGTAGCTTTCTTAGCTATGAAGGTAGCTAGTAAGGCTTTGTAGCTGATAGAAAAGGTGGCTGGTTTCTAAAATATTTTCTTGGGAGTGCAGAGGCACTAGTCAGTATCATTGGCACCAAGGTCACAGCGGTGCCGACCGTCTTCACCAACAGTCGCCATTTAACAGTCAGCTAAATGCCGCTAAACGCTAAGGAACACTTCCTTGGCGTTGACGTCAAGCACT